>NW_012098432.1:1150823-1214490 GCF_000951045.1 Mandrillus leucophaeus | reverse complement strand
AGAGCGAGACTCCGTCTCAAAAAAAAAAAAAAAAAAAGTCATTTCTGATGGACAGGGTAATTATGCAGTACATCCATTATTAATATTCTTTTTCAGGTGAAAAAACTGAGGCTCAAAAAACTTAAATATCTTATTAATAAATGGTGGAACCAAGGTTCATGTATAAATGTAAGGTGTGATAATGCCTGAATATGCCTCAGTATTTGCAAGTTTACAATAGAGGGAGGAGCTATCCTCAATAGCTACTTTTCAGTTCTGTTCTCCGTGCTTAACCACTTCCAAATTCCTTTAGATGCCGCTAAATCTGAGAATGATAATAACAAAAGCATCTATGCTTGTGGATAGTTCAAAACCCTACTGGTAGTGTTATTATGTTTGTTTTTTTAATTCTTTCCCAATTATTGTGAGATAGTCCGTGATGTTCTTTCCATTTACTAATGAGGAAAACCGAGGCTTAGAGTGATCAAATAATTTGATCAGGGTCTTGCACCTAGTTAATGGCAGAACTTGGATTTAAACCACAGATTTCTTCAAACTCTAAAACCCTGCTCACCGGTGTACTAGATGATACTGCTTCCCATAAAAAGCTCATTGACCGTTTATTATGTGCCAGGCATGGTGCTAACAACTTTAAATATATTATTTCATTTAATCTTTACAACAGTCTAAGTCTACAAAGGGAGGTTAAATCATTTTCCAGTCACACAGTTGATGAGTGGCAGAATTGGGTTTGTAAAACCATCTTTGTGGTTCCTGAGGCTAAAATCCTAATCTCCATGATACAGTTTCCTCTAAGCACCTAGCCTGAAGCTGTAGAACTACTAAGAAACAGAATAATGAGATAAATATTTTCAGCTCTATTAATATAGTTAGGCAAGGTGGTGGTATGGAAAGAAGGGACACAGAACTTAGCATCAGATCAGTTTGTGTTCTAATTTTCATTTTTCACATTCTGATTATCTGACTTTGAACATGTACTTATTTTATTTGTAACGGGGGTCATAATATTTACATGACAAAACTGTCAAAGGGATTAGAGAAAATATACATAATATTTGTGGCATAGGGTAGAAAGCCAACAAATTGTAATAATTTCTATTACATTTTCACTTGTCCGTCCTTTAGATAAACATCTCTACTAGAGTTTATTTGCAGAATGGAAAAACAGAGTTTGCACTAGATGTAAAATACTCATCCTTTACATTATACAGCTAAATTAAAGCATAATTAACTTGTCCCTGGTGTGGTGATCCAGCTGCTGTAATGTGCCTTATAAAAGACTCCCACTAACAGTGTAAAAGCATTCCTATTTCTCCACATCCTCTCCAGCATCTGTTGTTTCCTTGTGATTCCTCAAGGATTTAGAACTAGAAATACCATTTGACCCAGCGATCCCATTAATGGGTATATACCCAAAGGATTATAAATCATTCTACTATAAAGGCACATACACATGTATGTTTATTGCAGCACTGTGCACAATAGCAAAGACTTGGAACCAACCGAAATGCCCACCAATGTTAGGCTGGATAAAGAAAATGTGGCACATACACACCATGGAATACTAGGCAGTCATAAAAAAAGGATGAGTTCATGTCCTTTGCAGGGACATGAATGAAACTGGAAACCATCATTCTCAGCAAACTAACAGGAACAGAAAACCAAACACCGCATGTTCTCATTCATAAGTGGAAGTTGAACAATGAGATCATATGGGCACTGAGAGGGGAACATCACACACCGGGGCCTTTTGGGTAGTAGGGGGCTAGGAGAGGGATAGCATTAGGAGAAATACCTAATGTAGATGACAGGTTGATGGGTGCAGCAAACCACCATGGCACGTGTATACCTATGTAACAAACCTGCAGGTTTTGCACATGTATCCCAGAACTTAAAGTATAAAAGTAATAATAATAATAAAAGACAAGATGTTCAAAATGAGTAATCTGTTAGATATGTGTAGAATTCCACAGCTATGGTTTATGGTTTTGTTTTTGTTTTTGTTGTCAGAATCACGGCCTCATCTAGTTTATGTGAACACATTGATTGAATTACATAAACATAATTTCTATGAGCAGGTGCAGACCTAAGGATATAAAACTCTGTAAAGAGACGTTTTTTTCTTTTTTAAACTTTTATTTTATATTTAGGGGTACATGTGAAGGTTTGTTATATAGGTAAACACATGGCACAGGGGCTTGTTGTACATATGATTTCATCACCCAGGTATTTAGCTCGCTATCCAATAGCTATCTTTTCTGCTTTTCTCCCTCCTCTCACCCCCACCCCCCGTCAAGTAGACCCCAATGTGTGTGGTTTCCTTCTTTGTGTTCGTAAGTTCTTATCATGTAGCTCTCACTTACAAGTGAGAACATGTGGTATTTGGTTTTCTGTTCCTGCATTAGTTTGCTAAGGATAATGGCCTCCAGCTTCATCCATGTTCCCACAAAAGACATGATCTCGTTCTTCTTTTATGACTGCATAGTGTTCCATGATACTATGTGCCACATTTTCTTTATCCAATCTGTCATTGATCAACATTTGCGTTGATTCCATATCTTTGCTATTGTGAATAGTACACTATGAACATTAGTGTGCAAGTGTTTTTATGGTAAAACGATTTATATTCCTCTGGGTATATACCCAGTAATGGGATTACTGGTTTGAATGTTAGTTCTGTTTTTAGATCTTTGAGGAATCACCATACTGCTTTCCACAATGGTTGAACTAATTTACACTCCCACAAACAGTGTATAAGTGTTCCCTTTTCTCCACAACATCATCAGCATCTGTTGACTGGTTTGAGATGGCATCTCATTGTGGTTTTGATTTGCCTTTCTCTAATGATCGGTGAGATTGAGCTTTTTTCCATATGCATGTTTGCCACATGCATGCCTTCTTTCGAGAAGTATCTGTTCATACCCTTTGCCCACCTTTTATTGGGGTCCTTTGTTCTTCTCTTGTAAATTTGTTTAAGTTTCTTATAGATGCTGGATTTTAGACCTTTGTCAGATTATAGTTTGCAAATACTTTCTTTCATTCTCTAGGTTGGTTGTTTACTCTATTGATAGTTTCTTTTGCTCTGTAGAAGCTGTTAGGTCTAATTAGATCCCACTTGTCAATTTTTGCTTTTGTTTGTGATTGCTTTTGGTATCTTTGTCGTGAAATCTTTGCCCACTGCTATGTCCAGTATGGTATTGCCTAGGTTGTCTTCCAGAGTTTTTATGGTTTTGTGTTTTACACTTAAGAGTAATCCATCTTGGGGCATTCAACATCAGTACTCATAATTTGGCTATTGAAGAGCGGACTGAGTTTCAATCCTGTTTGTTTGTTTGCTTGTTTGCCTCTGTACAAGATACAATTGGCTTAACTCTTTATGGTTGCCTTGCTCAAATAACCCTGAAGATTAAAAAATCAAAAACCTCTGAAGATTCAAAGCAATTTGTAATCCAGTCTCAGAGAAGTTAAGTACTTGACTAGGGTTAAAGAACTAGTAAGAAAGCTGGACTTCAGTAAAAGTCTTTCTACCTCAAGCCCAGTGGTCTTTCCATGAGGTCTGCTGCCTTCAATGATGGTTTATCAGATCGGATCAAGCATATTACAAAAAATCCAAGATTTAATAATCTGAACAGGTATGACACAAAAATAGTAATCAAGACCTTTAAGTATTTCCTTTTCAACTGAGACTCCTTACTTCACATTTTAGTTTTACTCAGCAATTAGTTTGAATAATAGTTTTGTGACCTGCAATAATGTTTTTACATAATTGTCAAATATAAAAATTCTAAGAAATTCTAAAAATTCTAAGAAGGACTGCAGTCTGCAGTTCCTCAATGAGATCTCCGAAGTCATTTTAAAATATCTAAGATAAGGTATATACTTTCTAGAAACCATCTAATTTTATTTGTACCCTTTTCTAATTGTCTATTAGTACTACTTTATTTAACTTTTAAATAGACTTACTTTTAATCAGGGTCTTCATGTTAAAAATGTCACACCCAGAAGTAAAAGAAATTACATGCATGAGATGAAAGTGCAATAGACACCATTTGCCATAATAAACAACTCAGCAGTTTTTTAACACATGGCCCATATTAAGCAATTGAGAAATCTGGCACCTTTGCAAATAATTCTGGCACGGACTTGAAAATGCGGATTTCTGGATTCTTTGGCCCAGTTAAAAAAAATGTAGTTTATTTCTACCCAAAGACGACAATAATTATTGCCAAATTAATGAATAAATAATAAAACATCTAGATAACAGAAAGAAGCTCATTTTATTTAGAATATAATCATACATCGATTTTTCCCTAAACAAATAAACAAACAAAACCTTAACTTATGGCAATTGCTATATGTCACACACTATGCTGAGTATTGTGGATTTAGTGATAAATGAACAATTCCTGCCCCGAGGAGCTCACGCTCCAATGTAGAGTAAAAGATTGTAAAAACAACGTTCAATATAATACAGGTATGCTTATGATATTTTGAATGCATAGAGCAAGAGGCAATTAATTATGTTTGGCTGGAGCTGTACAGGGATCATGGAAGGAGATGACATTTGAATTGTTATTAAAAAGATAAGTCATTTGGCAGAGAGAAAAAAAGAATGTTTAGCAGTGGGATTTTGGACAAGCCACTAAAACTGTTTAGGTTAATGTTACTACACAAGAGTACCAGAATATACAGTTTTGCTGCTGTGCTGCTATAGTTATTAATTTACTTCCAAATCTAGCTACAGGTTTTGAAAACATTTCTTTTCTCTATTATGAAAGCACTAGTTAAGTATTGCAAATAGTTTGTTGTAACAAACTTTTTCCTCGTTATCTATTATCAAAGGAGGGCAGTCACCAGGGAGGATCAAACCATCAAAACTGGCATATGTAAAGTTCATGGCCAGCGTCCCCAGCTTGCTGTTTGTAAGTTTGTTTTCCTACTTGTTGGCATCTGCTGCCTTCTCCTGCCAGACCCCAATGTTTCCTTGCCTTTTATGTTTGCCATTATTAAAATATGCTTTCCTGAATGATTTTTTGTTTCCAAATTAGTTTCTTCATGTTGGATATTTCCAATGAGATAAAAACAAAATGTTGCTTTCTAAATATAGCAACCAAACTTTGGAGCATCTTTGTGACTTCCGATTTGGTTTCATAGGGACATAACGCAATGACAAAGTGAGCATTCATGTTATTTATTAGTGTGATGCTTAGAGACAAAAATGAGAATTTAATTCCCCAAAGAACTGATGTTTCACAGAGAATTTTATTTTATTCTTGATCTTGAGCCTTTTTTCCAACACTTATTACACTTTTTGTAAAGGTCGAGATAGAATCCCTTTGAACCATTGTTAGAGCCCATTCCCAGAGATGGTTCCTGTGAAGAAACATGAGGTTTTGTTTGCCTTTTAAAGAATTCACTAGTTCTTTATACTATTGTGATTCACTGTCTGAGTGTAAAGCTATTTCAAGACATTCTTTGTGGACTGCTGTTTCAGATCTCCTTTATCAAACTACAGTGGCCCATGGGGTTCCTTGCTCAATACTCTTGCATCTTTCTTTATTCCATGTGACAAATCCTGGCTATTATTTTTGAAGCCAAACAGTATTATTAGATATCCATGCTGCAATATTATGACCTTTGGGCCAATTTTGGGACACCCAACGCATGTGTTAAATGAATTAGAGATATGTTGCAATTATTTAGAAAATCAAAATCAAAAGATCCAAGAGCCTAACAAGATGCATCCAGATAATTGAGACTCTGAAGTTTTTACTTAAATTATCCATAGATATAGAACATCAAATTCTCTCTTTTGGTGTTTTGAGGAGCGTTCCCCTTGTGGCAGGTCTGTAGAAGCTTAACAATAAAAGTTTTCATAATTTTAACAATGTAGAAAGCCTGAGTCTGGTCAACTCTCTCATTTTATATAGATAAACCAAGGCTCAGAGAGGTTAAGGGATTCTTTCCTGTTAGAAGGAGAATAGGGGCTACCAGAACTGTCTTTCCTTCTAATGGTAAATTCTGCTTTCTTTACTACGTCATAAGAGTTTTATGATAATGACTCCATTTTTATATCACTGCAGCTGATACTTAAAATTAATAGTGCAGATTGGGAAGTGGGCTGTGGGGATAAACTTTGGGGTCAATTATGCCCAAGTAAGAACTCATTTCTGGCTCTTAAATACTCTGAAGTTGGGCAAGATTCACTTTCTTCAGTTATAAACAGAGGGAAATTCTATGAGGTTGTTTGCAGGGTTAATAAAATACAGAGAGCTGTTAGCATAGAATTCAACATAGATTAGCCACTTTAAAAAGGTAATAATGTGAATCTGCCTAATAATAATGACACTTATTGTTACTAAGCGGAAGCTTACTAGGGTGACTGTTTAGAAGATCTTGGCATGTGATTAAGTCACGATGTCCTGTGATAGACTGTTGTGGCAACTGTTACTTTCCCTCTGTGATGCCTTTCACAACTCGAATGAGACAATCATTTGCATAATAAATTTCTCAGTGTCTTCTAGACTGTGGATTCCGAGTACCTATAGATCTCCAGGAGAACAAGGACAGGTCTGTCCTGTTTACCATTCTATCTATCCCCCTCCAACCCACCCCTATCAAGTAATGTATGTCACAAAACAAGAACTGGTGCTTCACCAGATACTTCTGTCCTTTAGGATGTTGGTTTTGTGATTAGGTAATCATTTCTTCCTTCTGCAAAATTTGTATTCTGCATGTGTATGTATTAATGCTGGGGAATTCCCAATACTAAAGGGGCATTCACTGTAGGAAGAAAGGCAGTACACAAATGTCCTAAAATTGGATGCAAATATTTGTGTGTAAATGTGTCCATGTAATTTTTATATAGGCAGTCTATTTTTTACTCTATCTGAAGGCTTTAGGTATAATTTTTTTCATTTTCATAGGTATCCCTGACTATTTCATACATGTGGTCTGATCACTTCTCTAAAATACACTTTTCTAGAATATTCTATTATTTTTCTTGCTTGAGATAGCTGTTTAACTTTTTTGTAAGCTTCTTAATGGTTCAGAGCACAAATATAATTTCTTTTAGACTTTCCTCCACAGCAATTAGTTCTAGACTCTGCCAAAATAAAGACACTCAATAAAATCTCTTTGAATAAATGAATACAAGCATACTTAATAAATTCTTCTTTAAATAGAATTAAAACTGTGTAGTTCTCATTCGATAAGAGGAGTTTCAACTGGACGTGGCCAAAAACAGAACTGAAATTTCAACTGACAAACACAAAATTCAAATGTATATACACTGGCTCTGCTGGGTGATTTTACTTCAGTTTCACCACTGACTCTCTCAATACAAAATGTGTTGCCTTTTCAATCACTATTCATCTAGGGAAATTTTTTTCTCAGTGGGAAAACATTTAGTATTCCATTGCTAAAGCCGTATATTAGACAGACCTCCCAAATTTATGTATTCATTGAAAACTAGCAACCCATAATGTCAAAACTTTATTTATGTGTAGAATGTATCCACTTGTTTTAAAAAGTATCACTTGTCATTTCTGTCAGAATGAGTTCAGAAATTATCTATCACTTGACCTATTTGATATTAACCTACAATAAATCTTGTGTTCTATCTTATCACTGGCACTGCCTTTCCACACCCCACTGAATATGTTCAGGGTACAGAATATTCACTTTCCAAAAACCCATAACAGATGAATAATATCAGTGTGAGTTAAGTCACAACCATATTTATGATTTATTTATTTTGAACATATTTTATTTTCTGAGCAGTTGCAGCTTTAGCAAAAAAAATTGTGCAAGAAGTATACAGAGTCTTCATATCCTCCCTCTACTTCCAACCCCTAGCTTCTGGTATTATTAACATTTTGTCTTCATGTAATATATTTGCAACAATTGATCAAACAATATAGGCACATTAATATTAACCAAGTATTAGGGTTCACTCTTGGTATTGTACATAATACAGGTTTGGACAAATGCATAATGTCATATATCATTACAGTATGATACAGAATAGTTTTGTTGCCTTAAAATACTCTACATTCCACCTGTCCTTTCCCTACACCCAGCCCCGAGCCCCTGACAACTACTGACCTTTTTGCTGACTCCATAGTTTATCCTTTTCCGGAATATCTTATACTTTGAATCATACCAGTATGTACCCTTTACACACTGGCTTCTTTCACTTATCAATATGCCTTGAAAGTTCCTCCCCATCCTTCATCGCTCATCTCTTTTAAGTTTGAATAATATACAGCCGTATTTATATAATGATTGTTTTCTCATAACTAAGAGAGTTATCTAAGGTGTCATGAAGTGGAAATAATAGGACTTTGGAGCCTGAAACCATGGATTTTGAAAGTGACTTTGCTGTGTTTTAGCTGTGTGAGTTTGGCAATTTATTAAAGATCTTAGACTTCCGGGTTTGCTGACTTTCAAATGAAGAATATTAATACATATCTTGAAATGTTCATGATAAAAAAAAATCACATGTAAAATCATAGCACAGTACCTGGGCATGCCAGCATCAGCAGAAGCAGCAGCTGTGATGGTCGTAGAAGTAATAGTAACATTCATGGCATACAAAGATTTTTTTTTTCAGTGATAAATATCTACATTAAATGAGTATTACTTATTTTATAAATTCAGATAGACCAGAACAATGACTAATAATCAGATAAGGGTGTACAGTCAATTGATAAAAAACACAATAAATGAAAATCAAAGACCTCAATCTAATACAAAGAAATAAGCAAGCAAAGTAAAGAGAGATGAGATGGAAAAAGAGCTCCCATTTAATACACATAGATGGCTAAGAATTTCTGAAATGGAAAGCTTTTTAAGTTGTTGATGTAACTTTTCAGTTTTAGGAAAGAAAAGTTTGTGCACATGAATATTAGGCTATTTTGAAATATTTTAAATTGCTTCATGTTTTCTAAGTATGTGTATATGTCTTCATATATAGTCCAACAAGTATTTTAGTTAAAGACTGTAGATTAAAAGGAAAGTAAAGCAGTATAGATTCATAGACTGTTTACAGTCACCATTTTCTCTTTCTTCCTTCATCCCTTTATTAAAATTTTAATGAATTATGTGCCTGAAAAACATTTGAGTTTTAAATACAGAAAAAACGGAAGAAAACAAAACATTTTTAAGCATTAACTAAGTCAGAGCTTTGAGTTCCCAGACCTGGCATCAGTGAATCTACTTTGAGATGGAGGCAGGGAGGTCAATGAGTCAGCGAATTCCTGTGTCTGACAAGATGATTTCAAGTATTAAGTGCAAAGAGAAGAAAATAATTTACCAATGATAAGACCACAAAAAAGAACCCAAGATGATTTAGAACAGAGGGTGGCAAACTTTTTTTTGCTTTGTTTTGAAATGAGGTCTCACTCTGTCACCCAGCCTGGAATGCGATAGTATGGTCTCCGCTCATTGCAGCCTCCACCTACTGGGTTCGAGCGATCCTCCCACCTCAGCCTTTCATGTGGCTTGGACTACAAGCGCACCCCGCCACACCTGGCTAATTTTAGTATTTTTGGTGCAGACCGAGTTTCACCATATTGCCCAGGCTAGTCTCCAATGCCTGGGCTCAAGCGATCCACCGACCTCAGCCTCCCAAAGTGCTATAGGCGTGAGCCACCACACAAGACCAGCTTTTTCTATAATGGGCAAAATAGTAAATATTTTAGGCTTTGTTGGCCCTATGGTGTCTGTTATTACTACTCAATGCTAATATTGTAGTATATAAGTAGCCACACATGTCTATAAAAAATGGCTATGCTGTGTTTCCATATAGCTTTCTTTATAAACGTAGATGGCTAGATTTGACCATGTTGCTGACTTCTGGTTTAAAAAATGAGAAAAAAGACTGGAATTAACTGGAAAACATTTTATTCAGTTTACAAACTAAAATGACTAAACAAATTACTTTTTACCAAAGACTGAGAAGTTGATAGTGTAAAAAAACGATAAAGATTAATATTAGGACATCATGCAAATAATTGTGTGAGAAGTAATACAGCTTTTTAAAGAAGTATTTGTCAAGCAGTTGGCAGAAATAGACATTGCTGTTTTAGGATAATGGAAGAACACAGATTTTAGAATTGGAATTGGGCATATCTTGGTTTTTAATCTGGTCATTTATGGGTTTTATGCGAATGTTACTTATCCTTGCTGAGCCTTAGTTTTTCTAGTTGTAAAATATAAATAAATCCCACCTCATAAAATTGTTATATACTTGAAGCAAAAGAGCTGGCATAAAGCATTTAGTATAATTCCTGGAATTTAGTAAACACACTCAAGAAATTTACAGGGAATTATTCACTTGTTGGGTAACATAAATTTCAATATGGAAAGTTGAAACAAAAGTAATACTGGCACCTTACAAAATTGTAAGGATTAAATAATGTGTGAAAAATACTCAGTGCGGTACTCGGCACCTAGTAAATGTTTAGTTGATATTAGCTGCTGCTTATGCTGCTGTTGTTTTTATTATTGTTATTAAATACACTAATATACAGGATCTATACATTCGTAAGTGAGTTCAACATGTACAGGATAGAATATGACAAATGCCTTGACAAAGATACTGAAGTCACATATGATTAGGGGATCAGAATAGGATTCAGAGAGAAATGACAGTTGAGCTACCTGGCTAGAATGAAAACCATTTTAATCAAAGCAGCTGAAAGATATTGAAGATAAAACCAAGGACGAGAGCAAAAGAAGAGAAGCAAGGTTTTAATGGGTACATGCAATCAGCAGTAACTCAATATGATACTGTTTATAGATTCTACATTTCTTACTCAGACCTCAAAACAATCCTGTGTGCTGGATATTATCATACATCTTTGAGGAAAAGCAGTCTGGATTCAAAAAAACTTAATGATTTGGCCGGGCACAGTAGCTCACGTCTGTAATCCCAGCACTTTGGGAGGCCGAGGCAGGCAGATCATGAGGTCAGGAGATCGAGACCATCCTGGCTAACACGGTGAAACCCCATCTCTACTAAAAATACAAAAAATTAGCCAGGCATGGTGGCGGGCACCTGTAGTCCCAGCTACTCAGGAGGCTGAAGCAGGAGAATGGCATGAACCTGGGAGGCAGAGCTTGCAGTGAGCTGAGATCGCGCCACTGCACTCCAGCCTGGGCGACAGAGCGAGACTCCGTCTCAAAACAAAACAAAACAAAACAAAAAAACAAACAAACAAAAGCTTAATGACTTTTCTTAAGATCATACAAGTAACATGCTGATCCTGGAATTGAACTTCAATCATTTCTCCCATCAATGCAAGTGTAATATCCACTCTACCATACACACTCTCTACAATCAAGTGGAGCTTAGTAAAGGCATAATCCCCCATATATAGGTCATTGTTACTCTTTGATCATGTAAATATATTTTACATCTCACATTTCATTCACTAATCACAAATATTTATATCTTTAATTTCATTTATCTCAGTTAAAAAAAATTTTGAGTTCCTAATATGTGTCAGGTACTATACTAAAGAATGGTATACATCAGAAAAGAAAAGAGATAAAGCTATATTCAACATAGTTATGGGTTTCTGTTTGTTTTACTTTTACAAAAGTATTTTTGAGACTGAGTTAGGTATATGGTATGTATACAATGTTAGTATTTCCCTCAGAAAAAAGCACAAACTAATATGTTATCTAATTATCATTCTACTGCTCTAAATAACAGTATGAAACCACTGATGCCCCAAAGTCATTACAAAGCAAAATTAGATCTCCATATAGCAGATTTTGGCTGACACTTACTTTTAAAATTTTGTTTTATCTTTTACACTACGAAATCACAATTCCATTTTAGAGCACATGGTGATGACATTGTATTTATTTTAATCAAAATTTACAAAAATACAACTTAAAGAACAAACCTTTATCGATAGAAAGTTTTCTTGAAATAGTCAAGGTCAAACAAAAAAAAAAAGAAAAGAAAAGAAAGAAAGAAAACAAGTACGCTTATGAGCAAACAGCAGGGAGAAAACTTGTACGGCCTTTTCTTGAGAGCAGCGATAAAAACACAGAGTTTGTTTATAATAAGACAAATGCAGTCTACATTTCAAAATTGGTCATTTCTGCATTTATATCTTCGCAGGTTCAATGTACTTTTTAAAATGTGAAACTTGTTCTTACTAGTTTTCAGTCCTAAAGATTCATCTTCCATGGAACAGCTGGATCTAATTAGAATCCAAAGTTCTGATTCCACTTGATCTGATTTCCCCATCTGTATGGAGTCATTAAACCATAAATAGTGTAAGCTATAACTTCCAGTTCAAACCAGAAAGGAGCTGGCAATCACAGCTCCTGTTATTCAGGGGTCACTGAAATTTCTGTTGAACATCCCAGCATTTCCATATGGGCTGACTCAATCATTTTGAATTTTTCCACCTCTAAGAGTATAAATGAAGAACCACGGCTTTTCTGCAGTTCATCTTTTCATTTCTTTTTATTTGAAGATACATACAAATCTGCAGTATCAGATTTAGGGATAAAATATTCTCTATTATCACCAACACCTTGTTGCACACTTTTGTTACTTATTCTGTTTTATATTCCATATGGAAGGAATTACACCAATTGTAATTCCTTGTATTTTCTCCTTTGTCCATAAATTGGGTATTTAATGGAATTATGTAATTAAAAATTAAGAATATAAAAGAGTTCATCTTTTGCCAATCCCATCATTTTACAGATGTAGAGACGGAGTGTCAAAAGTTATTTGACTTGTCTTAAGCTCACACATAAGAGACACAGGAATGAAGCTGCAGACTTCTGAGTTCTTAACTGGCATTTATCTCAGCCTTCAGACTGACGAGACTAGGAAACTCTGCCAAAGAGAACGTAATGTTTCTCCACATTTATAGTCTGACTTCTTCTTTTTATATAATATAAGTTCATTGTCAGTTTTACAAATCAGAGAATAAAGAGAAAAATAATATTCATCCAAAAGGAATCACTGTTAAAAAATTTAGATTTTATGTTTCCACACATTTTCTGCATACTGTTTTTCACCCTTCCTGCTTTAATATATTTTATCTTGTTCCTAGGTAATTAACCAAGCCTCATGAGCATGATTTTCAATAGCTAAATGGTATCTTGTAGAAGTGCACCACTATTTAAAACAGCATTTTATTGCTAGATAGCTTGTTTCCAATTTAGTTATATAATAATGCTATGATGATAATCCATGTACTTTGCTCTTTTGCACATCTTTGTTTGTGTCCTTAGGATAGATTCTTTGAATTGGAATTCTTGGGTCATCAGATATACATTTTAAGCCTTCTGATATCTGTTGCCAAATTGTCCTTCTGAAAAGGCTATGCTAGTTTAAAGTTATACTCTCAGAATATGAAAGTTTTGCTCTTTCTGCACATACAACTAGTATTTCACATTATCATTTCCTAATAATTTCATGTTTGAGAGGTAAAATAATAGCATCTTATTTTAATTGGCATTACTTTTGTTAAAACTGGACAGTTTTTACACATGCTTCTTGGATATTTTACATATATCAATAACTACAGAGAGTGGTCAAATTCAGAAATTGTAGATGAGAAAAAGAATAATCAATTTTCATTGAGAAGATCAGGGAAAACATTTAACTTGTCTTTAGGAGTCATTGGGAAATCACTTGGAAGTATGGAACTGAAAGGATGAATGAAGAAGTAAAAGAAGATTTAGGTTTCATTATGGAAAGATAATAGTGAAAACTGAACACAGCAGAGATACACAACAAATGAGCCAGAGAGACACAAGTAAGTTTCCAAATCCAGTCCTGTGAGCAATCAGCAAGAAGAGTTGTGATCAGGGCATCATTTAAAGGCCCATGGAAAAGCAAACTAAAGGAACAAGAAACAACCCAGCAATTTCTGTGATTGAACCATAGATCTTTAGAGTGGGAAGGGACCTTGGAGATGCTCTAACCCTTACATGCAGTTTCCACATGAAGAAACTGAGCAGTTAAGTGCTTTGCCTAGGGTCTCATCTTGTTAGAAAAGCCAGAAATAGAATCCAGGCCTCCTAATTCCCTTTGGAATGCTCTCTGTACAATTTTACAAGACGGAAACATCTTGAGGCAGAGTTTTAACATTATGCTTGTCCCTTGAATGAATAATTTAACTTCTGTGTAACTCAGTTTTCTCATCTTTAAAATGAGAGAACAGGACCAAATAAACATGAACATTCTTTGACATTATCAGAGTTACTGGATTTCATGTGTGGATAGCTCACACTCAAGTTGTTTGTTTCCTGGGCCATGCTAATCTTTAAAAAAAAATTGTGTTTCCCTGCATATATGCTTTTAAATAGCTGAACTGCTTTCTTCTTCCCTGTGGTCAGGTAATTCAGAAACTGTTCTGGTTTTTGTTTTGAATTGAATTTTCTGAGCAAAATTGTTTCTAGGCCAAGATGATTTATAAGATATTTTAGACCCCAAAGCATTCTTTTAAGAAAGTTATAAACAACTGTGAATGGGGACAGGGCCAGTTGACTGCATATTTTTCTGGCTCAAGAAAAACTAGTAGGATATATTAAATATTATGTTTCATTGGAATTGAAAGGGTCCTCCATTGCTTTTCACTATATATAGAGATAGACTTCTACCTTCTTTCCTTACTGTTTATGCTTTTGTGGATAATATTTGAATGGGCTATGACATAACAGTTTGATTTCAGGGAAATATGTCAGCGGTGTGGCCACATGTATACTATAATAAGTTTACACAGTGTCACAAGCCAGGCTGTTTAATGTTTGTGGGTATGAAGTGACTACTGTAGTTCAGTGTGTAGTGTTAATAAGATTGAGATCATGTGTTCAGTTCCTGGTTTCTTTCACTGTTAGCTACAAAGAGTGACATTAGTCATAGGGGTGAATAAAGGATAAACTATAGAAGACTCAGTATAAATCTATCTGTACCATGTGGAAACTGACAAATGAACAACAGCTCTCACATGAATCATTGAATGGTCACTGTGGCTTATCAGGAGGGAGTAGGAAGCAAAAAGGAAAATGGCTTGCAGATAGTTCATCTGCTAACACCGTTCATGTACTAACACCATCGACTTATGTGTGGCCTCAGATGTTTATTGTGGTCAAATGACTATTTCTTCACCAATAATATGAATAAAAAGGTGGGAAAGATATAGTGCTTTCCTTCCTTGCTAGAGATAAGAGCAATGCAAATTCTATAGAATTGAGCAAAATTTTGGCAGATCAAACTTCTCACAGTTATTTGTAAGGCTATGTTAAGGACCCCTGAGTTGAAAAAAGAATGATTACTTTGTGTGAGCATTTAGAAACCCTACAAAATGTATTTGGGGACCCAGTTGGTTCTCAAGAATGAAAATGGTGAGAAATGAAACTTTCCTGTGGGTTAGGCTCAGGGCTGAATAAAGGTTATGAAAAATGAGTGGGATTGAGTCCAAAGAGCCACGAATACTTTAGGGCCACTATAAAGGATTCTCTTGGTTTTGCTTTTACCAATAAAGTAGCTATTCCATTGGCATGTCTTCTTCTATAATGTGAATTTGGCATGGCTCGAGTCAACGCCTTCTAAACATGAAGATTATTTTTACCTAAGATGAGATACTATATCCATAGTTCACTATTTTCTTAGTGTTTTCACTCATAGTCTGTTTCTTAAATAATAATTATTAGTAGAAATATTAGTCTATGCAGGGACAATAATTTATATTAGAATTGTTAATTCAATTGTATATAAGTTGTCCTTTATTGATGTCATTGATAACCTTTCAGTATTTCTCTTGTAAAGTCCCTGAAGAGCCCTCTCAGTAATGCAGCAAGAAAAAAAGATCAGTTTTCTCTCTGAGACTTATCTATTGTTATTACCTCTGGTCAAGGATAAACAGACTCAGTTATGGCTTGCTGAGAAATAATACATGTATTTTCAAACATAAAGAGAGAAGCCATTTTTCAAATGTGTGATGCTCATTAATTATTTTTTCATTCCTCAAACAGATTGTCTTGCTCTCTGGTACACATTCTAAATTAGGGGAGTCAGGATGAACTAATGTGTTAAAATTTCTAACCTAAAACCAATCTTTCTTTTAATTGTCATGTTCTATCGTTTTCAGGAAAAAATAGTCAGTTAATTTCTGGATATTTCTGGCAGACTTCCTAACTTAGGAACCTTCCTAACAAAGGTTCAGGTCAGTTATATTCAGAGCCAGTTATAAATTTCTAGACTATGCTTCTTTTCCCAGAGATGATATTATGCCAGTTCAGGTGGCCTTCTAATTTATATGCACTATCCCCTGGGAGATCAAAGAAAAGAAAATGAACTACTGTTTTAAAAAAATTGTATTATTCATAGACATGTATATGAATGTATGTGTATGTGTTCATGCATATGTGTGTATATGTGTAAAACAATATGTGTATTCATGTACATATGTATTCAACTATATATATGTGTGTATATGTATACATAAACAAGCACATACATATATTGTTGGAAATGGCAAAATTCCCTCCCAGTTTGGAAAGACAAAAATATTGTCATGGTAAACTTTCACATTTGGGGGCAAAATGTCACTAGTATTTCCACTTCTGTAAGGTTAGGGGGCAATAGAGGGAAAGGATAAAATTCTGAGAAGTAATTATTCTTCCCTAAGAATGTTGTAATCCAAAAATACCTGTCTAAAATCCATGACCTATGTAGTGCCAGGCAGCCAAGCAGTGATTAAATATGGAACTTCCCAATCATTACTCAACTTTCCTACAGCCCAATATATGTCAGCTGATTAACCCTGATTGAAATTTAATACCCATTTTTCCTACTGTACCTAATCTGTCAAAGAACTACAGACAACGTGGAGATAAATGTTAGCCTCTTACTTCCGGTATATTCTTCAAACGTCCAGAAACTTTAGACTTAGTCATTTCCTCTGAAAGATGTTAAATCTTACCAAGAACTTATAAAATGGTTCTACTTAATATTTTAAAAACAGAAAAAGTCCTAAGGTAATGATTTATTTCACTTATTCGTTACTGCATTATAAAAAATACTTATTGAGAGAAGATATTTTTTTCTGCTGTGGGAATGAGAAAAATCCCCTTATTCAGGAGTATGTTGTATTTCTAAGACTATATTATGTGAATAAATGTTGGTATCTGATAAATAGCACTAATATTAAGTGTTTATATTTCTTTCTGCATTCAAAGATTAAACTGTTTGAGAGGATTACTGCTGTCCTGAATATTTAGTATATTGAGCTGTCACTCTTAAACTGTATCATAAAGTTTTGTTTACGTAACAGTCAACAAATGTCAGTGCATACTATGCATACTATGTGAAAAGCACTCTGAAAGTACTTACATTATTCAAAATCAGAAAATGTGTGGTTCCTCTAAAAATAAGTCCACAGAGGAGCATAATCAAAGACTTCTCCTAGAACTGAAAAAAGCAAAACTGAAGAGCATGATGCAAACCTGACTTTTTACGTAGGTTGGTTTCCGATTTGAGTTTGAGGGTGCAAAAAAGAACACCTTGATATAGATTGTCAAGGTAGCAAAATTATATAAAGTTTAGAGTTGTATAAATGTGTAAATTGTGTGAGGACAGCAAGTAGGAAAGCCAGTAGAAAAATATCTAAAGAGAGAAATTGTTTGAGGGGAAAAAAATACTCCTTTCCAGCAGACTTCAGAATACTTCATTTATAATAAATATGTGAACAGATAGTAGCCTGGGGAAGTTATTGAAATAAGCCCCTGGATAAGCATCTCTCTAGTACTGGAAATAACACAGGAGGCTTCTGGTCCCAGTGAAGATCCTTTCAATGTTAATAATAAGGATAATTACTTCTTATAAATGTTGTTCCAGGCTTGCTGTTATGCAATTTAATATTTTTCCTATTTAATCCTTACCATAGTTGACACCATTTTCATTTGAAATAGGTAGAAATTGAAGCATGTATTTTAAGTAGCATTCTCAAGACCTCGCACACCTATTATAGTTATTCAACAACTATGTATTGAGTGCTTATCATATGCCAGACATTGTCTCACAGTCTTGAGTTACATGAATAAATAAAGCAGACCCTGGCTTCATGGAGCTTCCACTTTAGCAAAAGGCAGGCAATAAACAACTGGCATTAAAAGCAATGGAAAACAAGACAAGGTAAATGATATATTAGAAAACAATAAGCATTGTGGAAAAAAGAGTAACGTAGAGAATGTAAAGAGAGATTGGGTTTTAGAAATTATGTTCTTAATGGTGTTTTCAGTGTAGGACTCAGTGAGAATGTGATATGTGAGCAGGGACTAGAAGGAAGCAGGAAGCTGGTTAGGTGGCAATCTAGGGATTAGTATTCTAACCCTGGGGAAAAACTAGTGTCAAAACCCACAGGTCAAACTGGTGTGACTAGAGAGGAAATAAAATCAAATAAAGAATAGAAGTCAGTCAGGGAGTCACAAAGGCCAACGAAGCAGCCCATAGGGACCAGTGTAGTGGTTTTAGCTTTTGCTTCCAAAGAAAAGTTGAATGCTTTTGGGCAGCAAGGACCTCTCCATTACCAGATCAATGGAATGAGATTTTAGCTGTACAAGAAAAGAATGCTCCTCCATTACTTTGGGTACCTTTCTCTGTGGCAGTGTAAAATTTTTGCCTCAGGAAGTTAATATCATATTTTCTAGAAGTAATAAAAACTGCCATCAATTGTTTATTGTTCACTTAAATTTGATTCAGTTTTTGCAAAATCCATGGGAAAGCTAATGAATGACTTCTATTAACTGTTTATAATTCCAGATCACATCAAATATTAGTCCTGAAGGCATTCTATTTACCACCAGACAAGTCTGGATTGTTTCTGAAGTCTTATTGGATTTAGGAAAATTACAATATTTCAGAGCCTGAAATTGAAGAAGCTTAGAGTTTACAAATTGCAGCAACCACCTACATGAGTATACATTTGTGTTTGATCATGATTGGAATGGTGAAAATTTTAAGAATAGCAATATCTTTTTCTCTCTTTAAGGCTAATTCCTCTACCCATCCTGCTTCTTAGGAGTGGGTCTTGGAAACATAGAGTCAACATAAAGGCTGATATATTTATTTCAGATAAATTTAGCCTAGTATAATTGAAAAGTCAGTGAACTATGTATCCAATGCAACTTTTGTTGCCTATCTTTGCAATGTCTTCCAAAATTTAACTACTAATTTTCCAGCAAATCATTTTTTCTGGACTAAAGTACTCCCACTATATCACCAATATCATCACCATCACTGAGAAGATGTTGGCTGACACGTAAGGTCTCTCCTGCCCAAACAGGTTGCATTAATGTACTCTGGTAACTGTGATCTATAGATTTGTTGACAAGCCTAACATCATGGCAAGAATATGCATGGAAAAACTTCAGATCAGGGGAGGATAAGGGTAAATATTTGGGGATTTATGTGGTTTTATGCCATTTTGTATCACACTGAGGACAAGGCTGCCTACTTCATCAGGCTGACCTGTGTGCCCAAAGCAAGAATAGCTGCTCTGCCTATTTGAAGTGATTGGTAGCACCAAGTTCATGGTTTTACTCCTTTGTCCGGTCTTTTTATTCACCTTCTTTATTATGAACTTCGTTTATTCACTTCTGAATATACTCAGCCCTGCCTAAAAGTCTCAGTGATACTTACAGGCCCAATCCTAGACAAAAGGGTAACTGCCTGCCTGAGACTCTTACTGCTACAGCTCTCAGAAAAATAAAGACCACAAAAAATAAGGGAGATACACATTTAACTTTTATAGGACATATATTTATAAATTGCCAGGGTAGAATAAACATTTTTAGATTTCCCACTACACACTAAATACCAAAGAAACAACATGTTACTTGATTAGTTCTAGTGAGTCTACTGAGTAAACGAATGAATAAGCGAATTAAACAAAGCACCAAAAACCGTGCTTCCTTTACTGATTTGTGATCTCAAACCACCTTTAAAATATTTTATTCTTACAAAGTTGATCTCTTTCACTCTATTCTTTCTCTCTCCCCAGCAATTTTTTCTCCCTCCCACTCTTCCTTTTGCTCTTCTCTCTCTGTCCTTCTCTTTCTCTTTTCTCTCTTTCTCCACATTCAATGAATTACACTTCATTCATTCTTCCTTTCTTTCTAACATTATCAGCTTTATAAGTTATCTGTTTTCCATGGTTAAACATTTTACCATTAGCTTAAGCACTTTTATTCTCCTGGCCATGTTACACTCATTATTAGTAGCACTTACATAATAAACAGCTGAGAGTTTGGCAATGATGAGAGGCACAGCCCTGCCAACCTACCCCAGTGAATGTAGCTGTGTCGCTCCCCTGACCCACAGGCATGTTGGTTATTCTGATCCTGTCTCTCCTTTGTATAGAGGCCAGAAACTCTGCCAAAATATGAGATGATGACAAATGGGAACTTGGACAGAGCTATCAGGTAAATGTACTAACTCACCGTACTTCCCAAGGCCCCAAGCATATGGATCATCCTAAGGAAGAGCTTAGGGAACATAAATTAGTGAACCTTTCAGAGAAGACCAAATGAGTAAAACTGGTGCTTCTTGTTCCAACAAGATGTCATTCTTGTCACTCTTCAAGTAACCCTAGAATATCTGAACTATTCTTATCTCCACATATCTACTCAGACAGGGGCCGTGTGCTGCTGAAACAGGAGCTTTTCAGCATTGAAGTGAATTGTCAAGTCTGTGCTAGGTAGTGTGTACCACACCTGCTTGCATTATGCATGACTAGTTCTGCTTACTGATGTCATTCCCACTCTGCTTATGGTATTTTTACCCCAAATTGAAAACTGAGAAGGTGATATCCTCCCCCAACCCGTATTCATCCTTTGACAGTCTGGAGATTTAAGAAATGGAATGAATGTGCCTCTCCCAAGGGTTCTGTGTTCACCTCGGTCTCATTTGGTTGCAAATAAAACTCCATGACAGGAGGATTGGCTTAAAGAATACAGAGAAAATCCACCACTGGGTCACCATCATACTTTTTCATGCATTTGTGTGTGTTTTTCTGTACACAAAATATTTTTATACACTGAGGGACCTGCTTTATGGAAACTTCATTCTTTTTTAATGTAGTTCATAGAGTTGTACCTTCTCAACCTTTCGTGAATCTTCAGCAACTGTGTCATTTTTCATGAGATACATATGTATATCAGCTATAACACACTGTCAGTGAACAGTGGTTTTCAATCAAATAGGCTGTCAGCAAAGCTGATGCACTAACAAGAAAGCTGTCAAGCTGTGACAGCTGCTGTCTTTGCTACCCAAACAATCTGTTCTGTGCTAATGGTGACTTGTGCACTCCCATTTATTATACAGTCGTAAAGAGCAGTGTCCTCAGAAACATGGTCTGAGTTAGTGGATTTACAGACTTTGTTGTGTGGTTTCTGCAAAATCAACATGAGCAGAGTTTGCAGCTGGTTTTCTCTAAAAATTTTGTAGGAATTTCTTTGTTTCAGAAGTTTTGGTTAATTGTCCAATGGTGAGGAGTCATTCACCATCCATCCCATAAGCCTCTATTGAGTTCTTACTCAACAGTGTCCATAATTCCTAAGTATTGGGAATACAAAAAGAAATAAGAATAATGTCTGTTTTTAACCATTCATTTCAATCTATTAATAGAGAAGATATTTGGTCACTCCAAGTTAGAGTGGTTAGACATTGTGTTCTAGTCAGAAGCTCTCAATTTTTAATAAATAATAAATGATTTCTTAATTTTCCATTCTGAGGTTGAATATTTAAGTTCTTCTATATTCAGCTATTGAGATAATTTCCTCTAGTCTGATACTGAGTTATTAATAAAGAACTTTATTTTTCAAGTGACTGTCTTCTTAGGAGAGATTTAGATTTGTGAGAACATTTAAAAAGACTTAACACCAACTGCTTATCATGTTCCATTCCTTTTGTTAAGAGAGGAAATTCTTATCATTCACAGATACCAGGATATTGCATTCTTGTTATTTCCCTGGCTTGAATCAGTAGGGAAGGCCACAGAAGGGTATGAAGGGGAATAATTCCCTTTGACACTCTGAGATATCAAGGAATCCTTTGTTTCAGTTTTGAGGGAGCTCCATGTTGCAGGCAGATGAGAGGTCAGTGCCCCATGAGTGTCTACAGAGCCAAAAGTTGCATACTACACAGCCATCTTCATGGCCAAGATTTTCCGTCTTATTGTTTACAGCAGTGTGGCCACACATTAACCAACAGAATCCCAAGTTGAATGCATTTAACACGTAATTTGTTCCTGCACAGGAAAACCCATACCAGAAACTGTTGGCTGGAGAGCAGTTCATTCACATTGCAAATATTACTTGTTCTTAGAGAATAATAGAGAACATTTAGTAGGATCATAATTGTGGCAAGGAAAATATGACTTGCAAGAGCAGGCAACACATAAAGCTAAAATTAGCCATTCAAGAAAAGAAGCAGAGCAGTTGTGCTTCGATCCATGGATATTTGTTTGCAAAAAAGTGTAACAACCATCCTTGGGAGTAAAAGGAGGAAGTGTGTGTCAGGAAGAGTGGCCTGATTTTTCTCCTTGTAAGTCCTGATTGGTTTCACGTTTCCCCATCCCCTTCCTCCACCCCACTACTAATGCATCATGAAGACACTCTGGATGAAATGTACATCTCCATTCATGCTGCCTCTGGTACTCAGGTGCACTAATGACATGTGCCCATGTTGGGCCTATACCACATTACTTGGCAGGTCGCAAATGCCTGGGGCCCAAACACAAGTGAATAATGACTGGTGACTCTAATTTCTCCCCTCACCAGCAGCACAGTGTATATTCTGAGAAAATGTTTTAATCTACTGGTGTCCAAGGACTATGCCTCACCTTCATACTTCCTACAAACATGTGCAGAGGTGCACACACACATATTCTTCCACTATGATTCAAGACCATCATGCAGACTCACCCACAAGCCGCCTGAAACACAGAGATTGAGAAAATATTGACAAAACATCTTCAGCAAGAGCAGCAACAGAGGAAATAGGAGCAGCAAACCTTTGTGATGAGAAACGGTTTTGTTGAGCCAACTCTTTGTAGCTGCACGTTGAAGAATTGTAAAACTGCTCAGTAATTGCAATTCTGTTTTTCAGTTGACGAAAATCAGAAAGCACAAACTTACCTAGTTGACAAAGCCTGTGATTGGGCATGGGCATCGGGAACTTGTTTTGTGTCCTGTTTTTTTTCCCCCTGAACATCTGTTCATCTTCAAATATGCAGAAGTATTCCATGCAAGGATGGTCTATTTTTCTGTTTACTTACACTGTACTCTGAGCACCAGCACATGTGGCAGAAAAAATCAATGTGTGTTTCCTTTGACACAATGGTTGCAGCTCTCATGTGAGTATATGAATTTGGGGTATAGGCCTACTCTCATTTTTATTTTATTCTTACTTTATTTTATTTTATTCTTCCTCCTTGTGATAGGTGAAATGAATATGAGTACAGCTGTTAAAAACTACAAATAACTTTTTTCTCTCGGCACTAAGGCACTGTGTTATTATCTAGTGACATGTTTTAAATATGGGGAAAAGGGTATTTTAAAGGGGACTTAGAAAATAGTAACAACTAGCACTGTGGACACGTGGGTAACGTTATGGGAGATGCCACAGTATATTAATACTGTTCTTCTCTGAGACTGTAAAAGGTTATTAAATACAAAGGTTTACTATCCATAAGATAGTAATGATTTAGAATATGACCTTAGACACCTTACTTCTCTTTGCCTTAGTTGTAAAATGGAAATCATAATAGTACTTACAGAACTGTCGTGAAGGTTAAATGTGTTGGCACATGAAAAGTGCTTAGAATAGTTCCTGGCATAGACTACGTGCTCAATTGATGTCCCTATCACTGTGCAGCTCACATCCTACTTGAAGAATCAAGTTTCAAACAGAAATTCTTATTTTTGAGTTCCTTTCTTAAGCCAGACATTCACAAAACGTTTTATTTTTATATTCTCTAATCTTTACAACTCTACAAGGAAGAATTCATTCCCATTTTACTAATAATAAACAGGCTTATGGAGGCTAGAGAACTTGCTCAAAGACTGAGAATTTAAATCCATTCCAAAGCTATGACATGATGCCCATGAATAGGTCCCAAGTGGTTCATATGATGTGAGCACACTGAGGGGCATGATAATGTCTCTGTGGAAGGATGTCATTCAAAGAAGAGGTAGTGGCATAATTGAGATGAAAATAATATTTTCTCTAACATTAATTGAGCAGAGATAGCCATGTTTAAAGTGCTTGTGGAAGAATCCATATTTTGTCAGTATAATGAGAATTTCTGAGTGAGGCAATTATGTATTTGAATCCAACTTATCAGCTAAGTGAGCTTGGGAAGATTCCTTAACCTCTGTAGCTTCAGCTTTCTCATCTAAATGATAAAAATAATATAGCACCAGACATATGGGGTTTTTAAATAAAATAATGCATTTAGAGAATTTAGTGCTGTTTTGGCATGTGGTATATGCTTAGTATAGATTAATTATTATCACTGGTGTTCAGCTAGGGACTCTGTGAGTGAGGAGAGATTGCATTAATAATGCCCAGAGATGCCCAGTGACGTGAGTTAGGTGACCTCTGCATGCCTTCTCCATGCCTACCGCCAATGATGCTTCTTTGTCACCCTCTGTGTCTTCATCCTCTTTTTCTTTCTTTTCTTTTTATACTTTTATTCTCCTCCTCATGGTTTTGGAGAAATCTATACATAGTATATATTGATTAACCATGATGACATCAATGTGACTGCTTCCCTATTCTAGCTTCTAATTATAATTACATATCATATACAAATTTTATATAGATTTTTTTATAATCCTCTAAGCAGTGGAACATTTAGACTTTATTCTGTTATTGCTGCTTTGCTATCTATAGAAATAGAGTTGCATGATACCAAATTATATACATAAAATAATCATCACTTTAAAGCCCATCTCAGTTAAACTAACCCCCCCTCCTTTAATTTTATATTAGGATATTATGCTTTTTATGGTCATATATAATTGAACATACACTGAAACAATAACATGGTAAAAGCCTCTCTTTGAAAGGAGATGAATCTGTTTTATTCATCCATAAATACCCTAAAGTTCTAGGACATACAAGTTACTTAATGAATATTTGTTTTGAATAAATATGGAACTTGAAAATATGTAATAATATGCTGGCATACTTGGTATGATAGACACATGCACATGAAGGTAGGGAAGACCAAACTATAATTGTTCAAATCAATGATATGTGCTAAGGTTCATACACTATCGTACTAGAACCCCATGATTCTGGGAAATGTTAAATCCTATTTTTCACTCTCTACCTTAAAAAGGGAGAGCTAGTAAAACCTCTGTTGGTCTTCTTCATATCATAAATTTTACACAATAAATTGTCCCTTCATACCATTCCTATTCCATGCATAAATACTTGTACGGATTTTTACACACATTTACCCCAGTCTTTTCCATGATTTCAAAGTATTACGCTACTATTAATATTATCAAAACAATACCTTGGGTATGTGGCAAAAGATTCCTCTAACGACCTCCAAGAACATTTCAAACCACCATCTAGCTTATTGCTAAGTGGAACACAATTCATGGTTATTATTAAGGTCTCCACTGAATAGCATTCAGTTATGAAAATAGGCATTTTGCAAATGAAAAAATGGCAAACAATATGACAGCCATTCCACAATAGTACAGGCATTTCTTAAAATGGAATACAAATACACCCTGAATGTCTGCAGCATATTGTTTGATAATGCCTGTTAGAAAACAATCAGGAGGACCTGATAGAATCTTATGGAACTTTTCCAGTGGAGAAGCTTGCTTTGGATGCTGATGATTCGGCGCTATTTCCTGTCAATCCATCAATTCATGATTAACCTGACCCTAATAATAATTCTATACTTTCAGTGTTTTTCTCATCACATGGAATTTAATTTGCCTTTCATTATCTCTGGCCTTCAAAAACTGTTTCTGCCATTTTGTGAATAAAAATTAAAACTAAAAGACATAACATAAAAATGAAGTGGTTTAATAAAGACAAGGAAGGTATGAAATACTCATTAAAGAACCTTCAGATTATTAATTTCCCTGGAACTAGTTAAAAATAGAAATGAGTTTCTTCACGTCTCTTAGATATTTTAATTCCTTCTATTATTTACTTCCCATTTTGGCAAGGCCAACAGTATTTCTTCATCAAGACTTACTGTAATACATTTTTAACAAAATGTTTAGTTATTTGTGGGTCTACCCTAACAATACCACTCTTACAACTGCTGTTCAAAAATATTTTAAAAGGATGCAACATTTATCTATTGCTATATAGTATAGCTTATTATATGTATATGAGAAAGATTAAACTACTTTTAAAATACCAGTTACTTCTATTATTGATTTGTCTTTGAGTGTTTACTTGATATTTTTTAACTTTATAAACATCATTTTATAAAATGATAGTTATCCCAGATCTAGAACCTAAAATATGATAAAATATAGAAAATAGGAAGCATTCTTAAGGTGTATATTAAAAGTAAGGACACGTAATCTCGAAATCTCATCCCACCCATGAGCTCAATTAAACACTTTTGCATGGGTGACTCAAGTATTCATAACCCCAAGCTAGCTTTCTCCTCTAAGCCCTAAACCATCTTTCACATCTCTTCATTTGATATTGACTCTTCTCAAGAGCATATCAAACTCCATATGTTTTCAAACTGAAGTCAGGTTTACCAGACACCTGCTATTGTTAACCACGTACAGTGTGGACTGGCACGATCACCCAGCCAGTTGTGCTAGCCATAAATTCAAGAGTAATTTTTTAACATCTACATCTTTTATTTCCCTCAGATCCAATCTATCCCCAACTCTCTCCATTTTGCCTCAAATACTTCTCTCAAACCCTTCTCATCTTGCGTCTCTACTACTGTAACTGTTTCTACGCCTCAACCTCAATGGCTGCAATATGTCTTGACCGTTCTCTCCCATCCTTTCTGGCTCTCTTCCAATGTTATATTCAGGCTGCAGCCAAAGTGTTAGATTGTTTTAGTTTTGTTTTTCTGTGTTTGTGTGTGTTGGTTGTGGGGTGGAAGTGCGGGCAGTGGTTAAAGTCGGGAGAGGCTTCTTTGATTTGCTTTGAACTAGCAATAATTAATGTGTATCTCCTTTTTCTTATATCCTGATTAGAACAGGGGAGACCACATATTATTTTCTTCCTATATATACTTGTCTTTCGGGTTCCATTATCCTGTGTTCCCCTTAATATCTATCTGTACTGGCCACTAAGATTTCATCCATTTTTCTGCAGATCTCTCTTCTACCATTTAATCAGCCCAGATTCCTTCTATTTCACTAATCATTGTTCCTCAATTATAAGACTGAAACAAGCATTTTCTTTCTTGACTTTTTGAGCAAACCTGATTTCTTATTCCTGCCCACGCCTTTAAAGCTGCCTCTTAAACCTCTGAGTGTGCAGTAGTATTACTGAATTGATTCTCAACCTTCATCCATAGAGATGGAATATTCTAATAATAAGGGCTCTAATTTTACTTATTAATAATATCTAAGAACCTTCTATGAAAAAAGCCACAATTTGGATTTCAGCAATGCAGAGCCATCTCCTAATACTATGTATTTAGTAAGTCTAGACACAACTTGAGACCACAATAATGTGGAGTGACTCTAAATAGCCTGTGGACAGGCCTCGTGTTTCCAAGGTTACCCCTTCATACTTATTTTAGTCCTTAATCAATTCAAGGCATAAAAGAGAAACAGAATTTGTGGCAGCTGAACTAGCAGTTTCTACCTATTTAGGAACTAAGAATCACTTTGATTAAAAGGATCTGGAGTTCCATCCTACAGCCTTGGCTGAAAAACATAATAACAATATGGGAGAGTGCTACCTCATCTATGTTACCAGGCCATGTGCATCAGCAGCCTATACATTAGGCTACACATGTGTAGCAAAGCATCAGCAGCCTACACATTAAAGTCAGCTTGGCTGGTCCCTGCCAAGGTTCCCTGGTGCTGCCTGAATTTGGCCATGGTTGGCCTGGCTTATTCTGCCACTAACATTTTGCTGAGCCACCCACTGGGTGCACCTGCTCCTTGTTTAAGATCAGAGATGGCCCACCTGCTTGCTCAGGCTGCACCTATACAAAATGACTCTGTTTCTATATTATTTATCTGCTCACCTGTAGAATAATGGTCACTCTCCCAGAACAAATATCCATAAGCTAGTGTGAAAATCCCACGTGGCCTACACCTAAGACCTAAAGCTGCATTCTTGGTCAGAGCAGTTCAAAGATAGCCACATAAGTATAAAATAATCCACATGTTGTACCTGTAACTCCAAGTCCATAAAACACAGGTCCATCCCAAAACCTGTATCTATGAATGCTATTTTTTTCTCCTTAAATTCCACTCCTTGTTTATAAGTCTCAAGGTTTTTGGCCCAGTACAGCAGATTGTAATACTCAGTAGAAGTGAACCCATCTTCCAGTCATAGACACAACTGGAAACTGCAGCCTTGGCTGAAAAACATAATAACCCCACATGGGCTCCCTGCTTTTGTACAACTTCCTCCAGGGAGACACTGAGAAGATAGTTATATCCTGCTGACAGCTGTGAACCAAGAGAAAAGAAAGTGAAGGAGCCAATCTATAAATGCCCATTTCCTCTCATGTTCTTGCAAATACCAGTTGTTGTTTTTTCTTTGGATGGCAGTAAGCAAGAAGGTAGAGAGAAGCCAAAGACATTAAATGAAAATCGCTCCTCTCTCTTTAACTTTCCATGGGAATAAACATTTCTCCCCAGTTTCCATGTTTAATTATTCTCTTCCCTCAGGATTTTCCAGTCTTTTTGAAACTGTCATAGTTCAGCCCTTAACTTCTGAACTGAATTGAGCCAATCTTCCCACTCTTAGACTCAAACTCCTCCATTCCATTCTTCCCAGAACATAATCACAAAAGATGGAACTTTAGGCCACAGAAAAATTACCAACAATACAATTAGTGAGCTTTTGGAATTGCTCAGTTTAAATTAAGAACCATAAACATTAAATCTGTGACTGCCAACGGACTGTAATATATAATTACTGAGGAGATGACAAAAAAATTTCTGTGCCGTCTACTGATGGCAAGGAGGTATAGAAAACATACAAACTAGTTATGAATGTGTGTAGCTCATGAGTGAAATTGGACG
The DNA here is from genome assembly GCF_000951045.1 of Mandrillus leucophaeus. Classification (NCBI taxonomy): domain Eukaryota; kingdom Metazoa; phylum Chordata; class Mammalia; order Primates; family Cercopithecidae; genus Mandrillus; species Mandrillus leucophaeus. The sequence continues at coordinate 1,185,222 of NW_012098432.1, read as the reverse complement.
AGTTAGGTGAATTTCATGGATGACAAAAAATGGAGTAAAACTTGGGAGTGTTATGTATTAAATTAACACAAGCAATATGTAATTTGGCATGAGCTCAATTTGAAAGTAAAAAGTATAGAGAATTAAATCTTACTAGAGATATTTTAAAGACATATGCAGTTATATCTACTTAATAACAAAATACCTTATTAATGAATTCATAACAGTAATTATTCAGAAAATCTTGCCATAAAATCACTTAATGAATTGATAGAAGTTTTACCTATCACTTTGTTATTTTTATCTAGCCTGTAAACACAGCCTATGAAAGAAAAATAATTTTGGAAATGCTTTCCCGTAAGTTAACAGATTGCACAGTAGGAAAACTATAACTCATTCATCTGTTCAGTCAGATGACAAATATTTATTATGTCCAAGGCATAGTTCTAGCTGCTAAGGTATAACTGGTGTGTAGTAAATCCTCAATAAATGTTTTGTAATTTAGAGGATAAAATGATAACTAAGAAATAAACTTTACTTTAGAGACTATAATGTACTTATGGAGATAATAGCATAATTATTAATAGCAGTGCTGTAACAATATGCTATATCAATCAATATTCAGTGTATATTTTTATGTAAATGTATAATATAATGTATATAAAATAATACAACAGTTTATGCAATGGTTTTATTATTAAATAGTACTAATAGCATAGAAGTACAATAAAATCAGTTTGTATCATATTAAAATATCATAAACATCTATAGTTGTTGTCATAAGAGTAATGTTAAAGGTGAATTAGAAATTTGGGTACATAGTAAACAATGCAATTATTTTGGAGATTATGGTATCCAAAATTGTCAGCTGATGACAAGTTAATTGTTTTTAATAAAATTTTATTAAAATATAAACATATATTTACATATACACATATATAAATGTATATGTGCATGCATACATAATTACATATGTATACACACACATCAAGAAAGAGATTATACTGATACAGAAGGATTTTAGGAAGATGTAGGTTCCATATTTACAGTTCTTTACCAATAACTTGAATCAGAGTGATATTAGTATTTATGCAATAGCACCTCATTTTCAAGGGTTTGTTATATGCCGTACCTTCCTGGTACTCATTTTTTATATAAATTACCTCATTTAATTGCCACAAAAAGTCTTTGAAGTAGATTTTATTATTCCTGTATTACAGACGCAGGAATTACAGTATTAAAACATTAACATACTTGCCCAGCATCCAGCTAGTGACTAGTCATAAGTTAAAATTCTAATTGAGTTACTCATTAATGCAAACCCCTTAATTGCTATAGTGTATGAACGTCCATATTCACAATTCACGAAAAACAAAAAGATTTTTTCGAAAAAATCTTTCTTGTTAATTCTTGTATGATCTTTGTCTTTCATATCCTCTTTTGTCCACCGAAAGCTAATATTACCTGGGTCAAGAATAAGATCATCTGGGGTCCAAAACTGTAGACCTCAACTAATAAAGTTATGGTTTCATTCACATTTAAATTCCAGTTAGTCTTGTTTTTCACTAAATGAACATGAATTTTTATAAGAGTATTATATTTCCATCCTAATTATCAATAAATATGTATTGATTACCCACTGGTAAAACATTATAGTAAATTTCAAGGATGGAAAATGAATATGGAGCTATTTGTGTTTTTAATATAAACAACTCGCCAAAGAAATAACATCTAACACTTTTGGAAATGCATTATGCCAGATGGGAAGAGAATTCTTGTTGATAGATGACAACTATTCTTAATGTTTACAAAATGTGAGAATTATTTTAAAAAGATGCATATTTTTGTGTTTAGAATGTAAATTAGCTGACATCTCAGAAAGCTACTTAGCTTTACTTACCCTAGCAGAAAGCTTCTAATCAGCTGATATCAGGCTCTCTATTGAATGTGCTAACACACCTATAATATTTTAAGTAATTAAGAAAGAAATAATAATATTTACTTAAATATTTTTGAAATGAACTTGGATAGTAATGAAGTTAGCTGTGGAAACGAATTAAATTTGATAAAAATTGGCAAAAAGCAAAAAAGTGGACACTGAATTTTGACATTTATAATTAATTCCCACACAAATATTTGTTTAATCAGACAATGTGGTTAATCACCAAGGTGAAATTGAAAGTTACCAACAGTGAATGCTGGTGTAAAAGTTAATAAATTCAGTTCATAATCATTATGCACATGCTAGTTATAATAATTTACTGTCCATACCAAATCTTTATAAGCATTGTAATTAAATATAAAATGCACATTAGAATGATAATGAGTAATTAGGGCAACATAACTAATATGCATGAAAGTCCCAAAGCTCATTAAAATGTTAAAAGACAAAACCTGTTCTACCTAGTGTTTTTGCATATTTTCCATAGCTAAATGAATGCCAGTAGAATCTTTGCATTGTTTTGTAATTTTTGGTTTTTATAAATTATGCATTTAAAACACCCTGGAAACATTTGTTTCAGTTACCAAATGCAGGCTGATTTCTATTTTGGAAGAATCAGAGCTAACAAGACACACACACACACACACACAAACACACACTCAAAACACACATAAAAACAAACAATACTATTGCTAGGCTACCTCGTCGGATTACTTTAGGACGAAGAACATAAAACCATAGCGTTTGTCGGATTACTTTAGGAAGAAGAACATAAAACCATAGTGGACCACTATTTTATGAGGCACACAGCAGAACACATTGGAGAGCGCTTTCAGATGATAGACCCAATGGGGAGCATCATCTTGACCAATCTTTACACTTTTTACAATATAGTTATACCTCCTTCTACAAATTTTTGTTTTTTTAAAATGGTAAATTCAAATTAAGACACTGAACCCCCTTTAACACTTTACCAAAATGATAGGAGAAGCAGGACATGTTGCTTCTAACATTTTTCAGGAATCATTCATCCTGTGTCTTTTATAAACAAACACATAAACTGCTTCTAATAGGCCCAGTACGCATAGAGTAACTTTCTAGCTGAATCATATCCTGCAGTTTACATTCGAACTGAGTGAATGATTTTAACTCCTAAATACATTTTAGATTCAGCTAATAACAGATTTTTAGTCCAATAAATGCTTATGTTCTTAACAAGGATATCCATTTATTTGAGCAAAATATAGCTCTGTATGTCTAGAAGGTATAATGTTTTCAGGGAAATTTTTAGCTTTACATTAAGTTAGAGGTGACATGTACACAGAAATTGTGCTATTTCCATAGCCTTTTCATTAAAATTTATTCATTGAAAAAAATGCTCTGAGAAATGGAAATTATGAGAAAAATGGCATTGATGTCAATATTTGGTCATATAATAGAAATGTATTTATCACTTGTCAGTTATGTATTACACGAGCATTGTAAGACTATCCACGTTAAATTTTAACTTATTGGAATTTAACTTTATTCAATTTTTTAAAAAGTCTAGAGGTGATTTTTGCACATTAATTTTGTATCCTGAGACTTTGTCAAAGTTACTTATCAGCTTAAGGAGATTTTGAGCTGAGATGATGGGGTTTTCTAAATATACAAGCATGTCATTTGCAAACAGAGACAGTTTGACTTCCTATCTTCCTATTTCAATACGCTTTATTTCTTTCCCTTGCCTGATTGTTCTGGCCAGAACTTCCAATACTATGTTGAATAGGAGTGGTGAGAAAATTCACAAGCATTTGTATACACCAGTAATAGACAAACAGAGAGTTGAATCATGAGTGAACTCTCATTCACAATTGCTACAAAGAGAATAAAATACCTAGGAATACAACTTACAAGGGATGTGAAGAACCTCTTCAAGGAGAACTACAAACCACTGCTCAAGGAAATAAGAGAGGACACAAACAAATGGAAAAACATTCCATGTTCATGGATAGAAAGAATCAATATCATAAAAATGGCCATACTGCCCAAAGTAATTTATAGATTCAATGCTGTCCCCATCAAGCTACCATTGACTTTCTATTTTAACAACCCCATCAAAAAGTTGGCAAAGGTTATGAACAAACACTTCTCAAAAGAAGACATTTATGCAGCCAACAAACATATGAAATAAAGCTCAGTATCACTGGTCAGAGAAATGCAAATCAAAACCACAATTAGATACTATCTCATGCCAGTTAGAATGGGAATCACTAAAAAGTCAAGAAGCAACAGAAGCTGGCGAGGATGTGGAGAAATAGGAACACTTTCACACTGTTGGTGGGAGTGTAAATTAGTTCAACCATTGTGGAAAACAGTTTGGTGATTCCTCAAGGATCTAGAACTAGAAATACCATTTGACCCAGCAATCCCATGACTGGGTATATACCCAAAGGATTATAAATTATTCTACTATAAAGGCACATGCACACATATGTTTATTGCAGCACTGCTCACAATAGTAAAGACTTGGAACCAACCCAGATACCCATCAATGATAGACTGGATAAAGAAAATGTGGCACATATACACCATGGAATACTATGCAGCCATAAAAAAGGATGAGTTCATGTGCTTTGCAGGGACAGGGATGAAGCTGGAAACTATCGTTCTCAGCAAACTAACACAAAAACAGAAAACCAAACACCATATGTTCTCACTCATAAGTGGGAGTTGAACAATGACAACACATAGACACAGGGAGGGGAATATCACACACCGGGGCCTGTGAGGGGGCGGGGGGCTCAGGGAGGGATAGCATTAGGAGAAATACCTAACATAGTTTGGATGGGATAGAATTAGGAGAAATGCCTAATGTAGGGTTGATGGGTGCAGCAAACCACCATAGCACGTGGATACCTATGTAACAAACCTGCGTGTTCCGCACATGTATCTCAGAACTTAAAGTATAATTTTAAAAAGTCTAGAGGATAAATTATAACAAGATCATAAAACTGTAATATTTTATAGACATAATGCATTCAGTTATTGTGTTCATTTATTCAATAAACATTTTTAAAGTATCACCTATGTTTCTGATACTTGACCAAGTCTTAGAGAAACCCATAAGATTATGACATAGTATCAACTAGTTCATAATTCCACTAAAACCTTGAATTTCTCTAAGGCAGGAACCATTTTAATCTATCCTTGACCTCGAGCACTGAGTAAATAAATTATTAAAAGAAGAGACAATAATTCAGAACAAAAGTAGAGTGAATAGATGACATATAAAAATAGAAGGTAATTTTCAATTTCCAAATACATTCCCTGTGTGGTCACTGAAGAAATGGGAAGTCCTCCCATGGTGAGTTTCCGTCACCCTTTCTTGTGAGCTCTCATAACACCTTCCTGAGATGCTAGTTTTGCAGACTCTTGGTTTGTATAGCACTTGCTGTCATTTTGGTTTTCACAAGCAGCTCTATTCTCTATGGTTATCTTCATTCATATATTATTCACATTGAATTACTGTGGAATCCACAATTTAGACACTTTATTTTAGTGTCTAAAATAATTTTAGACACTTTATTTTCTCAACAGAAGATAAAACAAACTTTCTCTTCAAGGCAGAGCCATAGAGCCCTCTTTGGCTTTGGTACATAGAAGATTTTGAGAATGAATAACTTTGGAAAACTCTACCTCTGAGTAATAGTCTGGACAATTCTTTGGAAAATACTGACTCCCCTTCCCTTCCAAATGTAGATGAAGAATATTTCTTAACCCCATTGATGACAGGCTTGACCATGTGGCTGCTTTGGCTAATGGGCTTTAAAGATATGTCAGAGACACAGGAGTGGAAATAGATAATAATTGTCATATGTCACTAAAATGTAGTGATTATTTGTCACACAATATCACTGTATCTACAGCTGACTAAAAAATGGCATTAGTGTAAAAGTGATCCGTGATTACTTTCTGAGTCAAAATGTACTGGTGAGAGCCATAGACAAATACTACTTGAATTTTTTCTAGAGCTCTGATGCCCAGATATATAGTATTTTAGTGCCTAGTTATATAGTGTTACATGTGATATTTCATAATATATAAAATAAAATTTTTTAATTAACCATTTAGTTTCAGATAATCTGTTCCTTACCACAGCAGTCCCCAATCTTTTTGGCACCAGAGTGGTTTATGGTTTTGTGGAAGACAATTTGTCTATGAACTGAGGGGTTGGTGGGGATGGTGGAACTGTTACACCTCAGATCATCAGACATTAGATTCTCATAAGGAATATACATTCCTCGCATGTGCAGTTCACAATAGGGTTCACACTTCTATGAGAATATGATGCCACTTCTCATATGACAGGAGGAGGAGCTCAGATGGTAATGCTTGCTACCCTGCAGCTCACTTCCTTCTATGCAGCTGTGTGTATAGTCATTTAAGTATAAAAAAATTATAAGGTATTATTACGCAGTGAAACAACAAAAATGTGAAAGCAATATGTATGCAGACATTGCATTATTCATATTAGAAGCACACGATATGTCCAGCAGCAGTCTGTTGCCTGGGGCTTGGGGACGCCTGCCTTATCATATCTAAGTATTGTAACAAATACGTTAAATTTAAGTATATATAAAATATAGAAAAATAAGACATAAAATAAATATTCAACTAAACACATATAGCCATTCATCCCTCAGTATCCGTGGAGGGTTGGTTCTAGAACTCCTCAAGGATATAAAAATCTGTATATGCTCTAGTTCCTTATATATAAAATGGCATATTTGCATAGAACCTATGCACATCATCCCATGTGATTTAACTCATCTCTAAATTACTTATAACACCTAATACTAAATAAATGCTATATAAATAGCTGTTACACTGTATTGCTTTTAGTTGCAGCTTTATTATTATATTGTTATTTTTTTAGTTCAAATATTTTTTTAAGCCTTCCTTGGTTAAATCCCCAAATGTGGAACCCATGAATACAAAAGGTCAATTGTGTGTGTGTCTGTGTGTGTGTGTGTGTGTGTGTGTCTGTGTCTATTCATGTAAGTATAAAGAAAAATACAAGGTATTATACACAGAAAAACATATCAAAAATGTGAAAGCAACATATATGCAGACATTGCATTGTTTGTTTTAGAGGCACATGATAATGGGAATTTTTAACATGCAAATGGTAATGCTACAGAAATGCTCTACTCAGCAAAGGGGAATGAAATTATGATATCTTTTTTGGCATACAGGAAAATGTGCAACATTTCTCTAACATAAATAATTTCATGATTACTTTATTCTTTAAACAACAATAGCATTTTATTTTTTATTGAGTGCCCACTATGCTTCAGGCACTGGTCTTAGGACTTGGAATACATCGCTAACAACACAAAGACTATTCCCTTGTGAAGTGTACATTCCAATGAGAGAGGAGAGACAATTAGCAATAAAGAAGTAAATATACACCATGTCAGATCGAGATTATTGGTATGGAGAACAATAAGGACAGTTAAGAAGGAAAGGATTGAAGAGTAAGGGAGTAGGATTGTTATTTTATATAGGAGGTCAGGGAGCACCTCCTTAATAAGGTGGACATTGAGCAGAGACTGGAAGGAAATGAGGATGCAAGCATGACATGTCAATATCTGAAGGATGACTGTTCCAGACTGAGGAAGTATCAAATAAAAAGACTCTGAAGTAGGGGTGCTCTTGGTTTGTGTTCCACCAATTTGAAACAGTCCAATATTGCTAGTGCAGATTGGACAAGGGAGACCATGGTCAGAGGTGTGGTCACAGAAGTGGCAAGAGGGTTGATCATTTAGAGACTTACAAACCTTTGTAATGAATTTGGCTTTTATTCTGAAAATGCAAGGGCAGTGAAGCATAGTTGTGTGTAGCAAGGATGTAGGATTTGTCTTGTTTTAACAGAAACACTATGGCTACTGTGCTGAGAATGATTTGTAACAGGAGCAAAAGCCAAAACCAGGAGGACCAATTAGGAGACTACTGAAATATTCCAAGCAAGAAGTAATGTTAGCTAGCACCGGCATGATAACTATAAGAGTGATGAGAAGTATAAGATTTCAGATGTATTTTAAAGGCAGAACCAACAAGATTATAGCATCTCTCAAGACTTACAAATGTTTCTTCATGACATTGATGAACTAGTAATAGTAACTGTTCATCAAATGCACAGATAAGCTTTTCAGGATCAGAGCAGTAATAGACAGGATCTGGTGACTTTGACTAAAAGGGCATTAAATAAGATTGAGATTATAAGGAGAGTATCAGCTGCATTTCAGAGCAAAATATATATGTATTCCTGAGCAAAATGGAAAGAACCCAAACATATTCTTTAATAATTTATTCATGTGCTGCTCTTGCTGACATGGAATTTCTGTTTTGTCAGTGAGACTTTTCCTTTCTTGATGTTCTCTTCACTTGTCAAATTACTTTTGCTATTAGGCAGAGTTTTCTCATACCATGTTATTTAATCATTTTAGGAAGGATGACTTTTTTTTCTCTTGTAAAACATCCTTGGCCCCAAATAAACCCATACTACTCTTTCTGAAAATTACAGTTTTCCTACCACCCCTCCTCCCACATCTTCTGATTTCTTTAAGATACACTATTTATAGGTAAAATGTCTCTCCTACTTTGTCTCTCATTCTTTTGCTCTTAGTTACTACTTACTGTGCATGTTCTGATTTAGCTTTCTTTCTTCATAAATAGAAGGGTCCAAAGCTATGTTTTTCAAATGAGAAGAAAAAAAATTACCTCTCAATTCTACAACTACTATCACTTCCCACTAGGATTTTTTTTTTTTTTTTTTTTTTTTTTTTTTTTTTTTTTTTTTTGTCCTCCTTGTTTGTAAGTTCATAGCAAGTTTATGGATAAAGCACACTGGTTGCACAGTTACTACCTCTGTGGCTTTAGTCTTTGAACCATACAGAAATATTATCACGTTACATCCTCCAAGATGCAGGTTTGAGTAGGCAATTGCCGTGTCAAAATAAATGGGGGGGTGGGGATGAAAGTGGTTTAACGTTCATTTTCTTACTAGGGTATCTATATCTGTAGTTTTGGAAAATGTCATTCGCTTAACATATTTTCTGTAGTCTTGCTAAACTTCTGCACTCACGTAATTGAAGGCTGGGTAGAGGCAGGGAGATACAGGTAGTTTACAACTATATTTCTACGACATGAATCTTATTTTTTTCTTTTCCTTTCAAGATACTGAAAGTTTTCTTTTTCTTTTTATAACACAGTGTGTTTGGAAAGTAATTCTTTAGAATATATTAACAAAATGAATTATTCATTTTATAGAATTAAACAATTCTAATAAATGAATTTTAATCAACTTTTAAAATGTTCTTTTTTAAGATTTTCGAAGGCTATAGTAACAAGAAGAAATAATAAACCATTCAGTAAGCTAAGAAATCAGATCCAGTTATTATTCTGAGAGGGCAGAAGTCATACCACCCCAAGGCTCCCTGCTGCCTTTGGATTTACTGTTAGATCTTTGGAGGAAACTGGCTCTGAAAACAGAGGGAAACATGATCCAGTGAGGACTGGCCTAAGGGAAGATCCGATCAATGCTATCCTCATCTGTTACTCCACGTATATTTACTGCCATTACTTTTTCAAATTGATTGACTTCACCTATCTCGAATGTATATACAAGCTTGGCTCATTCACATTTTGAGAGATCAATGTTAGTCTTTAAAAGTGTATGATGGCTTAAAACATAACAATAAACATCATGGAAGCTCTAACACCTTACTTTGAATGATTAATATAAGTAGAAACATATTTTCATTAATAAATTCCAAAAAATGTTCTAATGTTTTACAAAGATCTAAAGAGTCTGCACTTTTCTAATCTTTATTTTTTGAAGATTCACTAAAAATACTTTTTTATATAAGGAAGTTTATAACAGCTTCAGTATTAGAAAAAAATGCATTCAAATGTTTTAGGATTTGTAAGGTTTGTACTGAAGGGCAATTTTATTTACAAGACTGTGCTTGCTGAGAATAGAGATACATTCAGAGAATCCCAACTTTTACAATACTTGCAAACTTGTCTAATATATCCAAATCAATCACATACAGCTATAATTTCAGCATGACTGACAACAGAGAAGAGATCAGATCATGAGTAACTTGAAAGAAAGAAAGTTTGGCAAACAGCTAGGAAAACAGTGAACCATTTAATTCCTGTTGATACAGCTGATGGCCCAATAAATTTCACACATATTTTACAGTGGATGCATCACTGGAGTGAGCATTGCTGACTGCAAGGGGACAGCTACTTCAAGCTGTAATTTAACCAGTGCTAACCGTTGTCAAAAGAACAATATGAATTAATTCTGCTTTAGCACCAACAAACTACTCATAATATAACCCTTTCTCTTCTTACTGCACTTTTATTCACTTCATGAGTCACAGGTAACTCATCCATCCGTCCATCATCTAATGGCCTCTAACATGCACATACTCATAATCAACACAATATCAGATCATTTTTACCACAGTGTAAATGACTAATGCTAGCTTAATAAATTCAACCCCTTGAAAAAGTTGAATATAATAACATTAAACTTGATATTAGGAAAACAATATCTTAGGATAATAGTTTCAAACAATGGACAGATTGTTATTGAGGGTTTACGGAGTTAGTGTTGGAGACATCATTCATCCTCCTAAAATCAGAATTCATACGTAGTCATATATCTCTGCTCGCTGAAAATTTTTTACCAAATAATTTTGTTTTATTCTGTACCTTTTCAATTACAAGGGAATCAAAGATCACAGCTTAGTACTCTGTCACATTGGATATTAAATATTTTTAAAAAACATTAAGGTCCAGTTAACATGTAAAATTTCACTTATTGTCTTTCTTGTGAAAAAGAAAATGACCTCATCATATGTTTAATGTAATTGACATGATCTTTTATATGCCCAAGTAGTGTACCACCACAATTGCATATTTTCCCAGAAAGGATGCCTTTGTGTTACATACACTTTTCACATTTTTTCACATTGAACCCAAGCCTCTTATTTCATGTTCAAAGAGGAATACAAGGTTTACCACATCTGCCTTTCAGAAAAGATTTTCTTGATTACACTATAAAGGTAGGCTATGGATGGAATTCTGGGAGAGTAAAATGTGATATACTCATTCAGGTTTTAATTAAATTGATCACATTCTTGCAGTACCAAGGCAATGAATTTTTAAAAACTCATTTTTCTTTTTTGCCCATGTCTTATCATGATTCCATGCCCTTAAAGGAAGCAGGACTATAATGCTCTATTCTCCAGTAATAATCCTAATTTAAAAATAGCTAATGTTTTTATTGACAACTAACTCAGTGCAAAGCAGTAGGAAGCATTTTCCTTGAATTACTGTATTTTCTCCATACAGCAATCCTGTGAAGTAAGTGCTGTCTATTTTACAGGTGAGAAAACTGGGATTTAAAGGGTTAAGTACCTGACACAGTAAATGTTAGAGCCACGTTTGTTGGACTGAAAAACAGTGCTTTTTAACTGCATTGTTTCACCACTGTGCAAATGTTTAAGGTGTGGGGGAAGCTGGAGGTACATTATAAACTTGATTATTTTCATCCCAGTTGAATGCTGACCGGAGACTTAATTCAATGTGAAAGTCCTTAAGTTATAAAGATTGTGATTCAACTATATTTTGGAAGTTTGATTTTTTTAAATATTAACTTCTTTTAAGGTGAAACTAATTCATTAGGCAAAGATATATTTGCTTCATGAAAAGAGTTCATTGACCTTGTGATATGTTTCTGTGAGATCTATAACAACTTTTGAAAGACTGTCATTGTTTCCCACCCTGAGTTTCAACCTAACTTCAAGTAAGAAATTTTTAACTACGTATAATTGGCCTTCTATGAAACGATAATATATTGAACACATCCTATATTATGTATTCTCTGTGAGATACTGAAAATCTTAAAATTTTTCCAAAGACTGTCCATTTGACCAAGGCTGCCTTAATGTAGTATGTAAATCCTAAATATAGACTAAGGTCAACATGCTTATTTTCCACTGCGTTTTCAGAGCATGTGGATTTTGTAGGACTGATTTCTTCTCTGGACTCTAAATTCACTATTTCTCTATGGGCAACGTTATTTATACTGTTGCAGTATTTAACATGAAACATGTTACTACTCTTCTTCTCTGGGCACCCTTTTTTATTGTTGCAGTTATTTAACGTGGCGTCTTCATAATCATCCATCATTTTAAGGGGATAGGGTGGTGTTCAAATTCTTTTGCCATTGAAACTCTAAAGTTTCCTTTCAACTACCTCAACTTAGTAAGTATATTAAAATAATTGTTGGATTTTACTCGTTTTTAATAATAACAATACTCTGTACATAACTAAAGCTCCCACTGAGGATGGCACATGAGGAACAAGATATTTGTAGCCATTGTCATGTAACTAAGAAAATGAATCTTGATTAGGCTTGTTGGGTGCCAAGTGCAGAGGTTCTGTTTCTTGCATCCACAGAGCCTGGAGTTTTGGATGAAGAACTTTTCATTATCTTCATCCTGAAATGACTAGCTAAACAATGCAAAGAAGTAATCCCACTGAGCAAATTAGAAAGGAAGGCTCCTCCTTGGTGAGCCTCTAACCACACAGGTATTAAATACGTTGTGTTGACCCTTTCACTGCTGGTTTTCCCCAACATTTGTTCCTTGCTCTTCCTCACATCTGTCTAATAACATTCCTCTGAAATTGATTTTATTTCCACTCTGCAATTACTTCAGCTCACAGTCCACTCCAAAGGATGCCATTCTACTGGTGAATTTGAGAGACTCTAGCACTCACCTTCCTTGCCACTTTAATGTTATTGAAAGATTACATCTAAGAAGAAAAAAAGGCTATATCTACAGAAAGAAAAACAGTTCTGGAAACATAAACACGTGAAGATGCATAAATTTATATCCCTACTCCCAGTAAAAACAGCTTACACTGCCGGTGCCAGGCCAAAATTCACAGAGCAATGGAGGGAGTGTAGTGGCAGGAGAAATAGACTTGGAAGCAATCACTCAGATTTTTCATTTGATCAACTTTCTAAGAAAGAGCCCACATGATTATTTAAAACATGGAACATTGTAGTGGAAAATGAGTGTTTTGTACAACTTGGCCAAACATATTTGTAATTTTTTACTGTACAGCTCCAGTTGGAGATTTAATTAGTTATAATTTTTGTCAGGTACATCTGTTCCAGGGAAATAAATGACCATATCCTTATGGCACAAATAATTGAAGCCTTCTCCTTACATGAAATCTGTGAGTATATTATAGCTCATGAGCCCTTAGAAACCTCTTGAGCCAGAATTACATTTCACCTTAAAAGTCATGGACCGCATAACCTATGATGTAGAATACAGCTTAGAGATCCACTATTCCAGTAATTCGACATATCCAGAATATATCCCAAGAAATAGCAGACCCACAAAATGCCCAAATAAAACCTTATAGAATGCTGTGGTCACATAAGTTTGGAAAAGGGTCTGTCCAAAAGACAGCAGTCCCTAACCTTTTTGGCACCAGGGACCGGTTTTGTGGAAGACAATTTTTCTACGGACAGTGGGGTGGGGTGGAAGGTTGTTTCAGGATGATTCAAGTGCATTAAATTTATTGTGCACTTCATTTCTAGTATTATTGTTATATTGTAATATATAATGAAATAATTATACAACTCGCCATAATGTAGAATCAGTGAGAGCCTGAGTGTGTTTTCTTGCAACTAGACAGTTTCATCTGGGGGTGATGGGAGACAGTGACACCCGAAGTATGTTGCTTTTCCAGTCTACTCCATGATCTCATTTTGGTGGCTGTGACTGCAGAAGACCCTGCTTCACAAAGATAGGATGTTGGAAATGGAAGCAGGTTTTTCCCTCCTTTGTGGCAACCCAGGATATTCTGCCTTGACTTTAATCCAGAACCTATGGAGATTTGAGGTTGTCCCAAACGTACTTGTAAGGCCACAGTCATTTGCAATCTCAAGTAATTGAGTCTCTTCTGGCAGGGACAAAGTTGATTCACCTGGCTTATTCACAAATGGGTCACGGATCCATTCCTTCCCAGTTCGGGTGTCTTTTGTGATTGGGAAGTAAAGCTCAAACTCTTTTGAAAGCTGAGCTAGGTGATCATGCACCAGCTGGGAGAAAGAAGGTCCTGGCTCAGCCTCTTTCAAAATCTCTGCTGATGTTTGAAACGTCAAAAATCTCAGTGTTCATTTGTCGCCCTCATAATTCCAGTTTGGCTTTGAATGCAGCCACTTTATCTGCCAGTTTGAACACAGTTGTCATTCTCTCCTGAAATGAAACGTTGAGTCCATTGAGCAGGTTGAATACGTCACACAAGTAAGCAAGTTTTGGGAACCATTCTGTGTCACTGAAATGTGCTGCCATTGGTGACTGTGTTTCTAAAAGAAATCTCTGCAGTGGCTCTCAGAATTCAAAAACTCTGGCCAGTGATCCACCTTTAGAAAGACATCTCACTTCTGTGTATAAGGGAAAGCATGTGTGCTCTGTGTCCATCTCCTCACAGAGCTGTGGGAACAGATGTGAGTTGAGGGCATGTATTTTAACGTGATTGGTAATTTTAATCACATTCTGCAAAATGATTTTAGTTCAGGTAACATTTTCCAGCTAGCTAGCATTTCTCTACGGATGACACAACGTGTAGACTTACATTCAGAATTGACCTCTTTGACCCGAATAGTGAAACCAGAAAGCTATCAAGTCATGGCGGCAACTCCGTCCACGCATATACCAACACAAAATAACCAATTCAGTTTTCCTGATTTGTAATCATTCAGAGGCTTGAATAGTCCTGCAGCTGTGGTGTTGGCTGGCAACAAAAGTGCACATAACACATCCTTCTGAACATCCTCCTGAAAAATATATCCCACATAAACAAGTATTGTTGCCTTGTCAACATCAGTAGACTCATCAACCTGGATTGCATACCACAGTGATTCATTAATCCTCTCTAACAATGATGCCTTAATATCTTCTGCTATTTCATCTATTTATGGTGCTAGCCAAAAGAGGAACACGTGCCACCTTTTGAACAGCAGCCTCTCCTAGAAGTTCACGACAAATGTCCTCAGCAGCAGGCAGGGTCAACTCTTCACCAATAGGAAAGGGCTTCTTAGCTTTAGCAATGTGGTTAGTCATGAAGAATCATGCTTTTTAGTACAGACACATTTGATGAAGTGGTGGCCTTCAATAATTGCTTCTGTTCTTTATGTTTACATTTTTTTTTTTCCTTTTGAAAAACTCCAAAGGCTTGTCTTTTAATGCAGGGTGCTTGGTCTCCATGTGGTAAAGCAGTTTTGAAGGTTTCGTGGCTTTGTTGGATAGCCAGTCACCACATATGATACAAAGTGTGTTTGGAGAATGTGAATCACCTGTTACAATGAACCTGTAATTTCAGTAAGACTCTTGGTATTTTCTTTTAAATTCAGCTTTCTTTTGTTGGCAGTCTTAGGGTTGTTGTGTCTTTTCCCCTTTTCAAAGAAGCTCTCCAGTGATGTTTGGTTTTTACTCATTTTGGCTAGGGTTAGCTTGTGGGCTTACCAAAACTGTGGCTGAGACAAGTATGCAGTGTAAGAAAGAGGCACGGACAGAAGTGGTAAATAAAATAATGGGTGGGCCACATGCAGACTAAAGTCTCAGATTCTGACTTAAAGCCTGCCACCAGATATAGCTGTGCAATTGAAATACCTCAACTTATTTGCCATTATAAAGCCTACCACCAGATGCAGCTTAATTGTTGCTTGCCACTCACTGATAGGGTTTTGATATGAATCTGCAAGCAATTGATTTGTTATGGTCTCTGTGTATAATTCCCCTCTAACATTAGTCTGTATTGCAGCCACTCCCCAGTGCTAGCAACAGTGCCTCAGCTCCACGTCAGATCATCAGTCATTAGATTCTCATAAGGAGTGTGCACCTTACATCCCTTGCATGTGCAGTTCATAAAAGGGTTCACACTCCTATGAAAATCTAATGCTGCCGTTGATCTGACAGGAGGTGGAGCTTAGGCAGTAATGTGAGTTATGGGGAGCATTTGTAAACACAGATGAAGCTCCATTTGTTCACCTGCCACTCACCTCCAGCTGTGTAGCCCGGTTCCTAACAGGGCCAGGGACTGGGGACTCCTGAAATAAAAGATTCATAAGACTTACGTGTACATCACAATTTCTAAGAAGTACTGTGGAAAGGAATTCTCTGGGCATTATCAGACATGTCTGTACACATAGAATCCTTTTATTTATACAGAGTAATAGGGTTCAGAATCTTCTAAACTTGGAATCCACTGAAAATGCTCAGTCAATGCCAGTTAACTAAAATGAGTTGATTCAGGTCCAATGTGAGCAATGATCTATTTAATTGCATTCTCTCCTCAGTTTCTGCCTTTTCTATGCATTGGCCAATGACTTTCTCATTATCCTAAGGATTACTACCACCCCGTAGCTATTCTGCCCATTTCCTCTCCTGCCTCTTTGCAGACCATGTTCCACACAACAGACAAATAATCTTTATAAGATTTTAACTAAATCATGTCACTCTGCTCAAAATCTGCAAAATCTTAGCAGCTTAGAATAAAATTCAAAGCTTTTATCACGGGCTACTAGACCCTATAGAATCTGGGCTCCAGGCCCCTGCCCCACCTCCTCTTCTAGATTATTCTCACCTATTCTACTCAAGCAATGATTACCATTTTGCTATTTCTAAAACAGTGTGTTAAACTTAATCCTGTTAAACCTGTTTCCACCTCAAGCATGCTCTCCACTCGGGACCTTTGCCTTTCCTGTTTCTTATTATAATAATTTTCTAGAAATCGCTAAATGATTCCTTTTCTCACATCACTTAATTCTTTGTTCAAATATTACCTTATCATCAAGGATCTCTTAGAAATGCAACATAGTAAATAACATATCTTGCTCTTCCTTTTTGTTTCACCCTGCTCTGTTTTCATCTTAGTTTGTATCACTTCGTATCAGCTCTGTGAGGCCAGGAATATTATTATTTTTTTCATTAATGTGATCCCTGATACAAATATTTGTTGAATCAACAAAGGAATAAAGAATAAATAAATGGATGAATCCTTTTCTTTTTGAACAAGTTATTTCCAAAAGATGCACAGTAATATGAATATGTAATAAGAATTTTTATGTCTCCAAGTAAAATCAATAGAGGCTTTCGGTTCAAGTTTATAATTTTAACCACAAAGGGATATCTGCATGAGAATCTTCTCCCCACATTGATTACTCCACAACACTTGGACGTTTAACTCTGTACCTTGCAAAATGCTCTTAGGACTTTTTCTTGTGCATATTATTAATGCTATTAATTTTTTATTCATTCTCTATCCATATTTTTCATAAGACATTTTAGGTATCTTTCCATTTTCGGTGTCCATCATAGCAGCCCACGAAGCCCTAGATAACAGGATCATGTCCCTTTAACTTGTGTGGTAAAGCACCCAGTGCTGAGCCGTATGTATACTGTACTGCACAAAAGCCTTTTAATGATGAACTAGATTTTGATTTCGGTTCGTTACGCCTGGGTTTTCACACAATGTTCCAGATTTCATGCTTTTGTTTATAATGAGTCATGGCCCCCTTGACAAACAAGAGAGTAATTAAACTAACCAGGTTATCAATAGAAACTTGTGATGGATCTCCTGTTGCATATGGTTATTTCATCTTCAATAATAATTAGATATCATAAAAGATTACAGCCTGTTTGTGTGACAGGAAAGAGAGATTAAAGCAGGTGAGAACAGTAGTGAAAATACAAGCTTACCTGTACCTGTTATGAGCAGTGTCTTAATAATTGACAAGTGCATGGAGTTTTATTTATAGTTTTTTAATATATTTCATTGACTTTTGTAGGTGACATGAAACTTTGCTTAACAAAATAATTTTAAAATTATGAAATGATTTCTTGTATTGTGTTTGTGAATATACATATATGTATACACCCATATATACATAAATATGTATATATAAGGGTGTATATATATATATGTACATTATAAATGTTATACATATATGATATTATATATATAAAACCAGGTGTGTGTTGGTGTATATATATGTATCTATATTATCTTGTAACAGTTCTTATGCAAACATTTTTTGGAAATATTATTTCATTAATTTTCACCAATTTATTAGCAAGTACTTTAACAAAAATATTTTCCTTGCAATGTTTTCTAGAACTATAAATAATAAGAATAAAAACACCGCAGAGAAATAGAAGTGCAATAATTTTTCATATGTTGAAAACTATATATTCAGTGTTCACTGAATATTGATAAAACATTAAACACTGTACTTTTTCATTGCTTTGCAAATAAATCAAAATATATCCACAGTGCACACTTAGGCCATATTTCTGAATGAACTAGTTTTTGTATCTTCAAGATTCTAGTTGTTGAATAATTTGCTATAGTGTTATTTGAAATATGAATTATAGTATGTTAAAAACTTGGTAGAAAAGGAAATGTTTATGAAAAGATGCATACATACAACTCCTAGTGTTTCTCTCCAAAATTCTTTTTTTTTTTTCTTTTTTTTTTTTTGAGGTGGAGTTTTGCTTTTGTTGCCCAGGCGGAAGTGCAGTGGCAGTCTTAACTCACTGCAACTTCTGCCTGCCGGGTTAAAGCGATTCTCCCACTTCAGCCTCCCAAGTAGCTGGGATTACAGGGGCCCACCACTATGCCTGAGTAATTTTTGTAATTTTAGTAGAGACAGGGTTTCACCATGTTGGCCAGGCGGGTCTCGAACTCCTGACCTCAGGTGATCCACCCGTCTCAGCCTGTCAAACTGCTGGGATTACAGGTGTGATCTACTGTGCCCAACCCCCTCCAAAATTCTTCTATTTACAGTCCTTTTCATCTGAGTCAATAACCTTTCAGCTACTCAAGCCAAATTACATCACCCTTGACTCCTCTTTTTTTTCTCTATGTCACTTCAGTCTGTCTAGAAATCTTATCAGCTCCACCTTCACAGTAGACCACAAGCCCAATAACTTTCCACCACTTCCACTGCTACCACCCTGACGTGAGCCACCCACCTTCATTTGCCTTGCTTACTGCATTCCCTACTTTATCCCTAGACTTTTATCCTAGCCTCACGATGGTCTTTTTTCAACACAGCAGCCAGAGTCACCTTTTCAAAAAACCGATCAGATTTTATCTCTACTCTGCAGGGATTCACCATTTGTCCTAGAATAAAAGTCAATTCCTTGAAATGACCCAAGAGGTCCTACCCAATCTTCCATCCTTTGTTTCTCTTTGGTATAAACTTGGAATCCACTGAAAATTGTTCCTATCTGCTCCTGCTCTCCTTTCTCTTGTATCGGCCACACCAATCTTGCTATTTCTTAAACAAACTAGGCTAGCTTCAGCCTCAGTGTCTTACTGCAAGCTCTTCCCTCTTCCTACAAGGCTCTGTCTCTAAATATCCACATAGCTAACTCACTCATTCACATCTAGTTTTTGTGCAAATCTTAGCATCTCAATGAGGCCTACTCAGATTACCCTATCGAAAACTTCAATCCATTCCTTTCTCTGATTCCTCTTACCTTGCAACTATAAGGGTTTTGTTTTTATTTTACTGTATTGTTTATCACCTTCTAACATTTTATTTAAACTACTAATTTGCGACATCTGCTGCTTATAGTCTGTCTCCCCATTTGTTACCCCATCTAGAATATAAGCTTCATCACCTCAGGGCAATTAACTGCTTTGTTCCTTGAGAAATGCCTGGCACATGTTGACAGCTGAATAACTATGTGAAGGATAAAAAAAAAAAAAAAGTTATGCTGCAAAAAAAAAGGTTTTTAAGCATCACACTGTGCTAGGCACTGTGCAATAATCTTGGAATATACAAAGATGAATCAGATATTTATCCCTGCCTCCAAAGAACTGAAAAGGAAGTCTGGCATACCCATAAATACAGTACATGATACAATGCAATACATTTCTATCAATATATGATAGAACGTTCATGGTATGAGAGATCCAGATACGCAGAGGAGGGGAAACTTTTTCTTGCTAGAGCAATAGGGAAGAGCATGGAGACACTGATGCCTAAAATGGATCTTGAATCTGTGGAAATGGGAAAAACAGCATTCATACAGAAGAAACTACATTAAAGAAAAAAATCACTAAATTACTAAAGCATAGGGAGGAGGCAGGAAAAAACACAGAATATGTCAAGAGCCCAGGCTTTGAGTTAACACGCCTGACTTCAAAGCCAACTTCTGCAACTAAGTAGCTGTGTGATCTTGACAATTCATTTAACATCTCTGAACTTTAGTTTTCACATTTGTAAAATTGAGATAATACCATCAAGCTTAGAGTATTTTTGTGAGAAAATGGAGAATGTAAAGCACCTAGCCCAGTGACTGGCTCCCTGTGATCACTCAATAGATGAGAACTATTATTGCAGTAGAGTTGGACTGGAGTACAGATGAAGTGTTACCCTCACCAATGCCATTTTTCCAATATAAAGGAAGGCCAAAATGTATTGCATTTACCCTGCACTCCCTGAAAACATTCATCTGTTGCTCAACTTGAAAAATGAAGCTGAAAATGACTAGTCTTGTATTTGAAGCATAAAACACTGAAAATATGATGCATTGGTCTATCAGGCATAAGTTTGCTTTGAATATAGAAGGAATAAAAATATATGCGTGTCATATTTCTGTTGAGGATTATTTGTACTTATCCACTAGTATTTGTTTGTTTGTTTCTTTTGCAGTTGCTCCTACTATTCAGGAAATTAAATCTGGCACCGTGACCCCAGGACGCAGTGGCCTGATAAGATGCGAAGGTGCAGGTGTGCCACCTCCAGCCTTTGAATGGTACAAAGGAGAGAAGAAGTAAGGACTTTGTGATTATTACTGTGTTCTAAGCACTTTGAGATAATGTGTTTGTGTTTCAGATACTTACTTTAGGCAATTTCTTTAACTGGCTTGAATGATTCTCAGCAGCCTCCTCTCCAGCAAGCAAACTGAAGGGGCCCATGTGGGAGGGATGAGTAGCTAATAGCATCCAGAAGATATGTCCACTTTGGTTTGTGTGATCTCAGAAATGCCTGCAAATCCCCCATCACTGATGCATTTCATTTCTTCCCCTCCCTCCTGAAACACCACACCATTGCTCTTGCTGGCAACTCAGTTTATTTGGGAAGTAAACCAGCTCTTAAAGGACTTGAGTACAGCTTCCACAAGAGCACTTCAAAAGCAATAGGAATTGCTGTCTTTGCCTGGCTTCCTTGATAAGCCTCAATCCTTTCACCTGCCTTATTCTCCCACAAGATAGTTTAACATTTTGTTGTATAGGACACTGTGTTTTAGAGATTCTGTCACTAAAGAGACTGTAGAGGAGATAAAATGCATGCCTAGAGGACTAACCAATGGAATTTTAGGGTTGCTCTAATTTCAACTCTGTGTGATTACTCCCTTGAGAAGACCCAAAAATCTTGGCAAGAGCTACTGAATAAGATAAGACAGGACTTGACAACTTTCTCTTTACTTTCAGCCAGTAGGCTCATTCAGACCTCTTCAAATGCTGTTATCAAGCCAGCAAAAAAGTCACAGGACCCCTGTGGGTAAACTGGAATCTATAATGCAGAGAAGAGGGAATTATCTATACTGTATAGATTCTGCATCAAAACTAGGGAGGAATATATTCAAGCAAATGCTAGGTTAAACCATAAGGAATTCCCACTTTCGAAGTCAAAAAAGCCAAGTGTTGGCAATTCCATACTGTACAACGTGTGTGTGTGTATATATATATGGCATATATACCATATATATCCTATATATATACACACATATATATGTGTGCAAATATATATACCATATATATGGTTTACACACACACATACATATAGAGAGAGAGTTTACATACTGTATTAGTCCGTTCTCATGCTGCTATAAAGAACTGCCCAAGACTGGGTAACTTATGAAGGAGAGAGGTTTAATTGACTCACAGTTCCACATGACTGGGGAGGCCACGGGAAACTTACAGTCACAGTGGAAGGGGAAGCAAACACGTCCTTCTTCACTAGGCGGCAGGAGAGAGAAGTGCCGAACAAAAGGGGGAAAACTCCCTTATAAAACCTTCAGATCTTGTGCGAACTCACTATCATGAGAACAGGATGGGGGAACTGCCCGCATGATCTAATCACAGCCCATGGCTCTCTCCCCCAACACATGGGGATTACAATTCAGATTAAATCCAGGATGAGATTTTGGGTGAGACACCTCCAAATGATATCATTTACTTATGTCATGGCTCATAATAAATTTCAGCTAAATATCTGAACAGAAAACTGGTGAAATTATATAAGGACTTAGATATTACCACAAAGGATAAGAATGTATGTGATACCAGCAGGTATTTTTTTTCTGGAACTGAAATCAAAAGATTTGTGGAAGACAATATCCCTTTTTACAATCAATCTGAATAATAAGGGAGAATATCCCCAGAACTGTCTCATTTCTTCTGACTGGTTTTGCCTAAAAAATTTTTTAACTATTTTATATGCAACTTATTCTATAATTTGGGTTGTTCAATTTTTAAATTCTTTCTACTAATTTATATGCTTTTACCAATTCTAAATTTGCCTTTTTGTAGCTTAGTAGAAGACTCCATATTTTTATATACTGAGAATTAGGTAAACTGGACTGTGGTCACTCTCATTTCACCCTACAATATTGTACATCTGCCAATATAGCCTTTCTCAGATTTTGATAACCCAGGTTGAGAAGTTTCAGTTTGTAATTATCTATAAGGACAAATATCCAGAAAAGTGGTTCTCAATCCTTTGTAACTTATGGAACTCTTTGTTCATGTACAATCTTATTTGGAAGCCCAAGAAGTAATATTTATGAACACAGCACTTCTCTAGTAGATGCTGGGTAAATGGAGTCTCAATTCTACCTGTTCACAACCCTCCTATAAATTAGGACGTCGTTGCAGGAGTCCCCCAAATCCCTGGTTCTCTACAAAACACTGTATAAATAACACTGACAGACTATTTTACATACCTTTCAAAGTCACTTTTTAATTTGTGTCATTAATTTCTTAAAAGCTAACAATCAGAGCTTCTTTGTTAAAGGCCATTTTGTTTCCAATACTTTCTGAAGCAATGTCCTGGATTTTTTTTCTGCTCTCCCTTTTTCTCTTTTCTAAATTCAGCAACCATTGTCAAAAAAAAAAAAAAAAAAGCTACAATAATCCTCGGTCCACTTTCTTGGCCTATAGTAAATATAGAAAAGGGCCAATTGGTGCCCACAATCATAGCTTCAGTGATTTTTTTTTTTGTGCTGTGGAGATGGACTACAGCTTTTATTAGATTTTCAAAGGAGTTCAGAACCATTTGCTAAAAAGGAAAAAGTAGATTGATTTTCCCCAATCAATGTCCTCCCCAACACACTCACACACCTAGAAAAATGCAGCTGTGAAAATCAAATGCACTTGTGAAAGGCAAGCATATTTTCAGTTCAGAGTGAAGCATACATTTATCATCTTTAGGGATATATTTGAGGCAATATTGAAATTCTCAAATATCATGGTAATGATTAATTTCCTTTCAAAACTAAAGTTAAGCAAAGTTGAGCATACGCAGGGAGTAGGAAAGAGAAGGATTCCGGTTGCTGAATGGTTGCACTCACTATGTAGATTCACCATAAACGCCCAGGCCATTCAATTATTTACTTCATCAAAATCAAAAGCTATTCAGGGACGGTGCCTTACGCCTGTAATCCCAGCACTTTGGGAGGCAAAGACGGGTGGATCACGAGGTCATGAGATTCAGACCACCCTGGTCAACATGGTGAAACCCCATCTCTACTAAAAATAAAACAAATTAGCTGGGCATGATGACAGGCACCTGTAGTCCCAGCTACTCAGGAGGCTGAGGCAGGAGAATCGCTTGAACCCGGGAGGCGGAAACTGCAGTGAACCGAGATCATGCCACTACACTCCAGCCTGGAGACAGAGCAAAACTCTGTCTCAAAAAAATAAAAAATGAAAAAATAAAAATAAATAAAAAGCTATCTATTTAGCAAGCACCTGCTGTTGCACAGGTAGTGTTCTAAGTTACTAATATTTACCCATTTTACTCTTTTTTTTTTCTTTTTTTATAGTATAACATTTATTATCTCCAGTCATTTAGAGGTGCCATTATCTTTTTTTTGAGACGGAGTCTCGCTCTGTCGCCCAGCCTGGAGTGCCATGGAGCGATCTCAGCTCACTGCAAGCTCCGCCTCCTGGGTTCACGCCATTCTCCTGCCTTAGCGTCCCGAGCACCTGGGATTACAGGCGCCCACCACACGCCTGGCTATTTTTTTATATTTTTAGTAGAGACGGGGTTTCACCGTGTTAGCCAGGATGGTCTCGATCTCCTGGTCTCATGATCAGCCCGCCTCGGCCTCCCAAAGTGCTGGGATTACAGGCGTGAGCCACCGTGCCCGGCTACCCATTTTACTCTTAAAACAAACCTGTAAGGTAAATATGATTCTTAACTTTTGCCTGAGGAAACCAAAGCATAGAATGCTTTTAAGTAATTTGCACAAGTTCATGCAGTTAGTGGCAGAACTGGGATTTAAACCCAGGAAGTCTTATAAATCTTCATGCAGAGTCCATGGGTTTAACCCCTATACTATGGCACCCAGTGTAGGTCAAGGCCCTTAAGAGTCTATCAAAACTTATTTGAAATGTCAATGTGAAATACCAAGAGTAAAAGCATTCCAAGTTGTTTATGGATTTGCAAAATAAGAAACTGCACGTACAAACACTCACTTATAATTTCCCAATTTATTTAATCAAGGACACAGAAAAATTGAGTCAAGAGGAACACAGCAGAAACAGATACAGCATGTTTCAGAGTTGATTTCTTGACCTCTGAGGTTTTAACTGGGAACATGAAGCTGTCAGAGACCCTGTCAGAGAGGAACAGAGTTTATCTCTGCATGATCTAGAGTTTTGTTTCCTAGAGACTGTTTTTTTTTATTTCAGGCTTACATAAATACTCAGAAATAACTTATATGATCACTTTACTTCTATGTGAGAGAATGTTTATAAATATTCATTTATCTTAAATCAAGATCTTCAAAACCAGCTCTTCATCCAGATAAACATAAACAAATAAACACAAATGAAAAACAGAGGCAGTGCCTGAACATCCATAGCCCTATCTCTGCCTGCAGTTCTTCAACATCCTGTAAAGTCCATTTCTGTGTGCTAACAACAATCAGCTTAAAACCCCTTAAAAGAAAGACTGTAAAATTAAGCACAATTTAAAGAAAAGAAAGAAATATATAGTTACTGAGGGAAAAAAACACTTTCCAGTTTCTTTGAATTCTTTTATCTCATTTATTGTTCAGACCTCTGTGAGATAAGATTTACTGTCATCAATTTACTGTTGAAAAAACTGAGGCACAAGAGACGTAACCTGAAGAGCATTCAGCTTTGCATGACCATCAAGATATTTTAGATGTGATAACCTCTCGACCCATGTTCTTTCCCTTGTTTCTGATGCCACTATTAGTTATCTATTGCTAGGTAACAAATTAACCCAAAACTTAGCAGCTAACACCAATAAGCACTAACTATCTCAAGCAGCCTGTGTGGGTCAGGAATCCAGGAGCAGTTTGGCTGGATGGCTATTACTGTGTCTCTCATAAGATTGCAGTCAAGATGTCACCTGGTGCTACTCATCTGAAGGCTTGACTGGGGCTGGAGAGTCTGCTTCCAAGATGACTGACCCACACACCAAGCAAGTAGTGCTAGTTATTGGCAGATGGACTCAGTTAATTGCCACGTGGATGTCCCCACAGGTAACGGGCTTCATCCAGTATTAGTGATCCAGGAGAGAGCTAGATAGAAGCTGCCATGTCCTTTATAACCTAGTTTCAAAAGTCATACTCTCTCATATCCGTAATATATTATTAACTACATGGGGAAACCTTATTCAATGTGATTTCACGTCATCAAAAGCATTTGCTAAATGGGACTTTGGATGCCCTGAAATTGTCAATGTGAGAGGGGACAGCACAGGGACATAAATATCAAGAGGTGAAAGTCATCTGATGCCATCTTCAAAAACGGCTCCCACACTATCTCTCTCATGCATGATCTAAGTATTTTTTATATTAGAAATATTAGTCATTTGGTTTTTAGTTTATTCCACCATGAGAGTGACTAATGTTATATACCAGTTATTAAAATATTACCTCTTAGGATAAGATAGTCATTTTTTATCATCACAGTTTATTTCAGCACACCTGGAATGAGGCGTATCAATGGACTTAATTTTACTCTGTATTTATTTAAGCCTTGGGAAAATTAGAGTTATAAACAGAGCCAAATATTTAAACTTTTTTCCTTAATAATATAGAAGGTTGTTAAGTAGAAATATACTCTCTATATGCATATGCAATGAAAAGACAATTTCAGAACATCCAAAGTATCATTAAGCAAATGTTTTTGGTGATATGAAATTCAATTAATCTATTGTTTGAGAATAGTACGTTCATTTCAGATTAAGGCTAAAAGCATGAATTGTTATATACTGGTATTTCAATAGGTATTGCTAAAATGTGAATCTGTATTACTTTGTGAAGATGATATTGCCATCTTGTCTTATATGAGAATTTTGTTATTTTGTCTGCAGCTTTGAATCCCCTCCTCTTTTTCTAGATTACCTTAAATTCAAGCCTGAGGTCTAGAAATACATGCTTTCTGATTTCTCATGACCATTTTAACTGCTCTAGGCAAAAGCGCAGGCTTTTAGGCAACTGATACGTTAGCTTGATTTAGTCATTCCACAATGTATACATATATGAAAACACCACATTATACCCTATACATATATAAAGTTATTAGTCAATTAAAAATAAAATATTAAATAAGTGAATAGATTTTAAAAATCATATTTTACTTACTTTTCTTGTTTTTAGGCAAAGGGCTAATTGTAAAAATGCTTTTTTGGAATTTTTTAGCTGCAACAGTATTTCTTTCCTATTCCTCTATTGTAATTTAATATAGGTATGAAAACGTTGCAAATGAGGTACATATAAATTACTCCCAGGAATGAAAAAGAAGTATGTAATAAAACATTAATATTTTAAATGTCTTAGTTTAAAAGCTGTGTACCTAAAAAATGGA
This sequence comes from Mandrillus leucophaeus, assembly GCF_000951045.1. NCBI lineage: Eukaryota > Metazoa > Chordata > Mammalia > Primates > Cercopithecidae > Mandrillus > Mandrillus leucophaeus. The sequence goes on along the minus strand of NW_012098432.1, from coordinate 1,158,074 downwards.
AAGTTTTGCATTTGGCAGTGTGGAGCCTATAATATCTTGACTTTTAAGCACATATTTCAAACTTTAGCCTATTCACTTTTAAGTCATTCCTTATAACGCTGCTATAGAAAAAAAAATTGTGATGATGTTTATCATTTTGCCCTGGTAAGAAGGGTTAGTTATCTATGTGCATAAAAGATGCATGCATAGACACGTACAAAATGTATGCAGGTACCAATCAAGAGATAGGAAAATACCTAAAGTCAACCATGTAGAAATATGCCATGTTCACTTTACACAGAGGCATGGTGACCTGTTTCAGTAAGGTTAATATTAAGTTTCACTTTAGATAATGATTATTTTTCATTCTGGATTTTACAGTGGTAACATGAACTTGAGAAATCATAATAGGGTAATGACCATTCCTCTCCTCTTTTCTATTCTAAATATTTACTACCTGATTGTCTAAGCAGGCTATAAATTTTATGTGAGTATTCACTTTGCTGCAGGACTTCTCCCCTTTTTATATTTTTGAGGAAACCAACAAAATGAGTTAAAATTATTTTGTATGTAGGAAAATTTTGATTCCCCTTTCTTTACTGTTTTCATGCAATTTATTTATGTCAAAATTATGAATACATTACATTTGCATAGCAAGTTATGATTTTCAAGGCTTTATTATGTGTGGTGACTTTGCAAAATGTTCACATTAATTCACTTACATAGAGTCAATTCTTAAGCATGGGGTGCTACATGAGAGAGAGAGGAAGAGAGAAAAAGCTAGATAGCACATCTAATTAAATGGCATGACTTGTTACTCTACTGCTTCAAAAATACATACCATGGGAGATATGAACCTGGCTGCTCCTTCAATTGGTCTTCTTCATTCCCATATATCTCTGATAAGGTGAGCATCTCTATCTTTTTTATTATACTTTATGTTCTAGGGTACATATGCACAACGTGTGGCTTTGTTACATATGTATGCAAGTGCCATGTTGCTGTGCTGCACCCATTAACTCATCATTTACATTAGGTATATCTCCTAATGCTATCCCTCCCCCCTCCCCCTACCACACAGCAGGCCCCTGTGTGTAATGTTCCCCTTCCTGTGTCCAAGTGTTCTCATTGTTCAATTCCCATCTATGAGTGAGAACATGCAGTGTTTGGTTTTCTGTTCTTGCAATAGTTTGCGGAGGATGATGGTTTCCAGCTGCATCCATGTCCCTACAAAGGATATGAACTCATCCTTTTTTATGACTGCATAGTATTCCATAGTGTATATGTGCCACATTTTCTTAATCCAGTCTGTCACTGATGGACATTTGGGTTGATTCCAAGTCTTTGCTATTGTGAATAGTGCAGCAATAAACCTACGTGTGCATGTGTCTTTATAGCAGCATGATTTATAATCCTTTGGGTATATACCCAGTAATGGGATGGCTGGGTCAAATGGTATTTCTAGTTCTAGATCCTTGAGAAATTGCCACACTGTCTTCCACAATGGTTAAACCAGTTTACAGTCCCAGCAACAGTGTAAAAGTGTTCCTATTTCTCCACATCCTCTCCAGCATCTGTTGCTTCCTGACTTTTTAATGATCACCATTCTAACTGGTGTGAGCGTCTCTCTATTTTTAATGAGGTTTCAAAGTTGAAAATGTTTGTTTAATGGAACACGGCTCTGAAACAAAGCCAACTACTATATCTAGTGCTCACTCATCAACAGTGATGTAAAGCAGGGGTCAGCAACATTTTTTAAAACATATATTCCTATGAGTAAAATATAAAATTTAGCAAAAACTAACAATATTTCCATACCAATTTTTACTTATGGTTATGCATTTCTGAACTAGTGTATTCATGTATTAAATGACCTGTGACAGAGAAAATTTTTTAAATGAGGTAAGAATACAATACAAATGGACCTTCTGTTATTTTTTTCTCACACTCCAACTAGTCATTTTATTTCTACTTTAAGATACTTGCTTTCCATTTTGAAAACTATCGTAAAGTATAGTAGTTTGAAACAAGGAAGTTTAAGGAATTTTCAAGATTCATTTTCACGACATGCAAGTTTACCTTATATGCTGACTTCGCTATCTTATAACACATATTTTACAACTCACTACGTACTATCTTACTCATTCCTTGTATAACTCTAACCAGATTAATATGATAATAAAAACTGTATCTTTTGAAGGTGAAATGACTTGAAGGAAAGCACAGACCTAATTTCCAGACTCCTATGTCAGGATATCTCTCTTCTAGATTTTATATTACAACTTTGATTATTCAGAAGGGACTAGAAGTATATTCTGTTTCTCTTTTACTTTTATGTTATCATTCACAAGGTGGTTCTTACCACAGTAGGCAGTTATGTGTTTTGATTTAGAAGAATACTAGAAATAACCTTATTACTATTTCAGATTAAAAGTGGTCTTCTCTTCTAACTTCAGATTTCATTTCTTCATTCACCTGGGAGATAATTTGAAAAGTTTCAATTTTTCATTTATCTGTGAGATAAATTGAAAAGGAAAGAAAAGGTCCTGAATTGAATAAACTTGCATTTCTAGTGTTATCTCATTATTATATTTCACTATGTAGTATTATGTTGTTTTTTTATTTATTTCATTTGATGATATTTCTTTTAATAACCAATGTGGTCTCAGTACAACTCTCACTATGTTTGTGATGACTTTAACAGTCAAGACCAGAGATTTAAATAAGTATATGAAATAACTGAAAGCATTTCAACTACTGGGAACTGAAGAGCACATGCCCATGTGAGACACATATTATTATATTGAAAACACTGGGTCAGTCAAACAAGGATGAAAGTGGGCCACCTCCAGTTTGCATCCTGTGACTTAGAGTGTAGGACTTGTCATAAAAATCAGCAAAATGAAATAAGTACTAAGTAAGAAAATTTTCTGGGAACCCTAAGCCAAGTCCTGAGAAAGTGCACAGTAAGAGCCCATTTTATTCAAATAAAAGGATTACAGCATACTTCAGGGCAAATGTAGATTTTTTTGCTGGATGCCAAAGGATGAGCAGCATGTCCAAACATTCCACGGAGTTAAGAATAATCATGGGCAAGAGAGGAACATGATCAATGTCATGTAAGCATTATGCAGAAGGCTTTTAAATGTCCTGGTGTGCAGGATACGAAATCAAGTATAACAGGAGTTAGGGCTAGAAAGGCACCTAAGGGAAAGACTTGGAGGGTCTTAAATGTTACAACGCATTGGGACTGGATTCCAGAGGTGTTGGGAAGCTATTGAGGGGATTTTCAAGAGTTCTAAAACAATCTAGTCTCTTTTTTGTGTGTGGCAGTAGTTTAATTTAATTAATTAATTTATTCATTTTAGATTCAGCAGGTACATGTGTAAGGCTGTTATATGTGTATGTTGCATTATGGTGAGATTTGGGTTTCTAGGGTACCCAACACCCAACTAGTGAACATTGTACCCAATAAGTAATTTTTCATCCCTCACTCCTCTCCCACCCTCCCCACTTTTGGAATCCTCAGTGTCTATTGTTTCCATTTTTATGTCCATGTGTACCCATTTTTTAACTCCCACTTATAAGTGAGAATGCAGTATTTGATTTTCTGGTTCTGAGTTATTTCACTTAGGATAATGGTGTATAACTGCATCCATGCTGCTGCAAAGGGCATGATTTTATTCTTTATATGGCTGCATAGTATTTCACTGAATATATGTGCCACATTTTCTTTATCCAATCAACCACTGACAGATACTTCAATTGATTCATGACTTTGCTATTGTGAATACTGCTATGATAAACATACAAGTGCAAGTGACTTTTTAAAATAATTATTTGTTTTCCTCTGGTAGTGGAATTGTTGGGCCAAATAGTAACTCTGTTTTTATTTATTTGAGATATCTCCATAGTGTTTTCCATGGAAGTTGAACTAATTTACATTTCTACCAGCCATGTACAAGCATACACTTTTCTCCACATCCACACCAACATCTGTTGTTTTTTGACTTTTTAATAATAGCCATTCTGACTGGTGTGAGATGGTATCTCACTGTGGTTTTAATTTGCATTTCTCTGATGATTAGTGAAGCTGAGCATTTTGTGTATGTTTGCTGGCAGCTTGTATGTCTTCACAAAATATTTCTTAGAGTAGTTGGGAGAAATGAATGGGAAAGTTTAAATATGGCCTAGAGTACTGGATATGCAATTAAAAAGCAAGAGAGAAGAAAGGTAGTATTTGCCTATTTCAGTGACTAATTGGATATAAAGAAAGGAAAATTTGAACACAATTCTGTTTTCCATCTAGACAACAAGACAAAAGTGAAGCCACTGGCTGAGGCTGGACCACAAGAAAAAGGTTTGGGAGGGCCCACACTTAGTTCGGTTTGGGACATACTAGAATCAAGAAGTTAGTACTTCACACGCAGAGTCTGCCCATAAACAGCTGGAATTACTTCGTGTTTTAAAAATGCATGATGATCTTTCTAAAATAAATAATTGATCTTAGACTTTATGCATGCAGCCTGTCAGTGTTTCTTCACTGTCCCTGGAATAAAATCCTAATAACAGGGAGTGGTATATAGGTTTCATTACGTTCTGGCCCCTGTATTCTTCTCTGCCTATGAATCTTGCCATTCTACCCTCACACAACAGGAGCTGTGGCTATCCTGAAATATTTCTATTCCCAGACTGTGACATGAGCTCTCTCTTTCAGGCCTCTTCAAATGTTGGTTCCTTCGTTTGTAAGCTCCTTCCACACACATACCCATTCCTGGTTGCCTTTGCCTGGCAGCCTTCCACTACCTAGTCCTTTAGTCTCCATGGGGATGTCACCTTCTCCAGGAAAGCTACCACAACAAGCTTTTTTCTACCTGGGGAGGGAGTTCTTCAAACGTACCCTCATGGACTCATATCTAACAAGCACTTATTACACTAAACACAACTTATTATTTTACTTTTTCATCTCTCCTGCTAAGCTCTAATCTACCTGGAAATGAGGATTCTGCCTTGTTCACTATCATGTCCCCAACACATATCATGGTATTTGGCATGAATGATACACTCTGTTGGAAGACTGCGTTATAACCTTTTACTAAATATAAAATAGAGCCATTCTTATTTTAACACACTTTCAAATTGGCGAGAGACTATTAGTACAAATGAATCCTGTCACCTTAGATTGCAGGACATTGTAAACCCCATACACGATTAGAGAAAGGAAGCTGATTTCTGTTGCTCAATTCTGGCTTCTCAGGATTTTTTCTTTGTGAATATAGTTTCTGAGAAATGGTTGTGTTGTTATATTATGGGGTAATATTTTACATTAAAGTCATGGGCATATTGATATTAGAAAAATAGTTGAAGTGGTGGGGAGAAATCCAGTCATAGGTCAGGTTGTCAGGGATACAGGAACTCAAAGCAGTCAGGGAGGCTTGACATCTGTACTGTAGCCATTGTTTATTTAATGTAGAGTTAAAAGGGAATATCCTCCCATGCGAATCTAACTGTCACAAGGAAATCAGCCCAAAGGTCTCTAATCTAAAAGTATTAATTTCATTAAAATTGATAAAGTAAACAAGACATACATTTTAAATAGCTTAATAAAGTCTAGATTCATTAAAGTGTCTAATATATTATAATAACATTAATTTATTCAAATGCACAACTAAAGATAGATACCCCTTGGGGCTAAGACAGTGATGCATGATATTCTTCAGCCTGTTCCTAGGAATAAATGATACATATTGTTTTCAAGCCTAAAGTATCAAGCAGCACATAAACCAGTAGGTTGCCATAGCAGCATATTCACATAAATTTTCATTTCTCTCTGGTATCTAGCAGTTCTTGCTCCTCCTCCTCCCTTTCACTTTTCTTTTTTGTTAAATCTGTGAAAAGCTTAGATGAGATTGATGATGCACATGTAATTGATACTGAGTTTGGCACATCTTGAAATCATGATGCCATGATCTTTTCAGTCACTCTGAGATCTTTTCTTTAAAAATAATTTCCTGAATGCTCAATATTTAATATTTTTCTGCCAGCTGAGAGGAAATGTATCTGTTCTAAGAAACAGACTCTATCATTGAACAATAACACCTATCATAATCTAGTGCCTACTGCATTTGGCATATATGTGCATAAATATTACACATTAAATATTTTTCAAAACATTTTAACATTAACACTTTGTGATTGGCTTCATTTTTCCCATTTCACAGATGAAAAAACTAAGAATTACAAAAATATAAAAATAAAATTCATTCAGACAAGCACGCAACAATTACTCTATGCCTATTAACTATCTACCACTATAGTGCATGCTTAGAATACAATGAATAACAAAATCAACCTGGAACCTCCCCTAACAGAGTTTTACTCTAATAAGGAAGATGGACATTAATCAAAAATCACACAAATGTATGAAAACTTAAAACTGGAATGATGTTAGAAAAAGAAGTATTTGATGTTATGATGATGATTTGGCCAAGCCAAGCAGAATACAGTAACCTCATACCATCACTAGAACTTGAACTTTAGAGAGAATTTTAGAATTACTCTAAAATGCTGCTTTCTTGTCATTTGGATAGGTTGCATTTTTCTTCCATTCTTGACTATATTCTGCATATACACTGTGAGGAGGGACTTTCTTCCATCCAAATATTTAGTGAACCTCGAGGAAGAAAAACAAACAGTAATTGATACTGAGAGTGTGTGTATGTTGGAGAGAGTTTGAGCAGGGAAGGAGGGGAGAACCTATTGTACGTTTCTCATTTCAGGCTGCAAGAAGCCTGGGAGGCTGACTATGGGAAGCTGGACACAGCTGCTCTAACAGGCTGCACTGAAAGACATGACTAAGCCCCAAATACATAGTCAAGAGGCTTCTGGTCCAGAGATATATCCAGATAACTTTTTTTGTTGTTGCTAATTTTTTACCCATTAGACTCACCTCTTGGATCAAACCTGGCTTTCCTGTCCTGGGTGCCACATACCACTTGGCTATTTAGCTCTCTTGGTTTCATTCCCTGGCTTGACTCGATTTTCTTGAAGTACCCATGATTTCTGATTTATCTCTCCAAACTTAGATACAATATCCTGGTTTCTACTTAGCGATTTGAATGTCAATTGCTACTTTGGGAGGGCACCAGTAGTCAGAGGACCTATACTTAAATCTTGATTCTGCCACTTATCAGATGGTGCAAGATAAATTAACCTAATCATCTTAAATGTCTGTTTTCTCATCTATAAAATGGGACTAATAATAACTACCTC
>NW_012098432.1:1148558-1150078 GCF_000951045.1 Mandrillus leucophaeus | reverse complement strand
ATGTATTGAGAACAGATAAAATGTCCCACTTACATAAAGCATTGCTGGTCACACTGAAAAGACTAGAAATACAGTCTGATTCAGAGCCTAGACACACACACACACACACACACACACACACAGAGAGAGAGAGAGAAAGAGAGACATATATGTGTGTGTGTGTGTGTGTGTATGTGTATGTGTGTATATATATATTACTCCATCCTTGAGAAAGGCATTATGAGATGTGTTGTGGAAAGGACCTGTATGCTATCTTAAAGTCATCTTCAGATTTTCAGATAGAACTAAGGTCCTTGAGATAATAACTATGTCATATTTTTCCTCTATGGTTCCTAATTCTCTTTCAGCATAGAAGGCATTTAATCATAATTTGATAACCAAATAAAACCTCATTTCTGTTAAGTCCATGTAAGAATTCTACCATCACTCATGACTTTTTCTAAATCTTTCTCTTTTGTTTTAATTTGAGCTGTATCTTTAGTTCATACAACATCTTGGAATTCTGCAAGCCTACAGTCCATTGCTGACATTAACATTCCTTGTCTTCATAAATAAAACTTTTATGATTCAAGGGTTAACTTCCCCCACCATCTAATAGCAAAGATTGATTAATAAGACCATATTAACCTGCCCACTCATATAAAGTGAATTCCAGTCTCTACAAGATTTATCATTATTCGAGAATGCCTCCCTCACTCTTATTCCAAGTTGTTCTAATATTTAAAATGTTGTCTGATACTTCTTAATATATATTTCCTACATTAGAAATGAAGTCTTTCTGTGGCTGTTTTCATCTGCAAGTTGGTTTCTCTAGAGATATCTGTTGTTATTCCTGACTTGGAAAGACAGAGTGAACAATAGTCTTAAAATGTGGATTGAGGCTGGATTTATATATAAAATGAATGAGGTCCAGTGTGGCTGCTCCATTTATTAATATTTTTGCAATCTTAGCAATCGGTGCTGATGGCTATGTGGTCAGTTTTTTGGGGTGATGTTGCTGCAGGCTCTCTTCTGGTGGTCCCAGATAGCTGCCGCCTGGAGGGAGGTTATGACTGTAAAGTTTGTGTCCATTTTGTGAGTAAGAAATATGAGTATCCCTAGTTATCAGCAGGCTTTCCATGTGCTACTTCTGACTGACACTAGAAAATATAAGGGACTATTCTAATTCAGAACTAGTTAGTGGGTTGGGCTGTGTCACTTATGAGCTGACAGCATCTGCTAGCAAAGCAAATAGCCTGCAGTTCACAGATTTACGAGGCATTGGCAAAAGCCAGAAAGGAGAAGAGGAGTGAGAGTTATGGTTCTCAATGTGAAGCAAACTTCCATTGGTGTCAGAGAGTAGAGGACAGCAGGGTCCACAGAAATAGAAGGATCTTATAACTATCTTCCCTATGATAAAAACTCAATGAAGAAAAATGACCAGGTATTTCCAAGTAGGCACCATATAGTACTGATCTATGCTGAAGAAATGGATGCCATATTTAACTCCGAGCTCCACGGAATTTGTTTGTCCCTTTTTT
>NW_012098432.1:1146993-1147503 GCF_000951045.1 Mandrillus leucophaeus | reverse complement strand
TTCTGCCACTTATCAGATGGTGCAAGATAAATTAACCTAATCATCTTAAATGTCTGTTTTCTCATCTATAAAATGGGACTAATAATAACTACCTCGTAGGATTGCTGTGAAGATTTGTTGATATGTACATTTCAACATCCTTAAAGTTTTCTGTGGGTCAATTTTTCACACTCATAACAACAAGCATTATTGTGTACAATGCTGAATTTTTTTTTTTTAATTTTGAGATGGAGTCTCACTCTGTCGCCCTGGCTGGAGTGAAGTGGCACGATCTCGGCTCATTGCAACCTCTGCCTCCTGGGTTCAAGCAATTCTCCTGCCTCATCCTCCTAGGTAGCTGGGATTACAGGCTCCCACTGGGATTACCACGCCCGGCTAATTTTTGTATTTTTATTAGAAGCATGGTTTCACCATGTTGGCCAGGCTGGTCTTAAACTCCTGACCTCAAGTGATCCACCTGCCTTGGCCTCCCAAAGTGCTGGGATTACAGGCGTGAGCCACCATGCCTGG
>NW_012098432.1:1099880-1145779 GCF_000951045.1 Mandrillus leucophaeus | reverse complement strand
TCACTCTTATTCCAAGTTGTTCTAATATTTAAAATGTTGTCTGATACTTCTTAATATATATTTCCTACATTAGAAATGAAGTCTTTCTGTGGCTGTTTTCATCTGCAAGTTGGTTTCTCTAGAGATATCTGTTTTTATTCCTGACCTGGAAAGACAGAGAGTGAACAATAGTCTTAAAATGTGGATTGAGGCTGGATTTATATATAAAATGAATGAGGTCCAGTGTGGCTGCTCCATTTATTAATATTTTTGCAATCTTAGCAATCGGTGCTGATGGCTATGTGGTCAGTTTTTTGGGGTGATGTTGCTGCAGGCTCTCTTCTGGTGGTCCCAGATAGCTGCCGCCTGGAGGGAGGTTATGACTGTAAAGTTTGTGTCCATTTTGTGAGTAAGAAATATGAGTATCCCTAGTTATCAGCAGGCTTTCCATGTGCTACTTCTGACTGACACTAGAAAATATAAGGGACTATTCTAATTCAGAACTAGTTAGTGGGTTGGGCTGTGTCACTTATGAGCTGACAGCATCTGCTAGCAAAGCAAATAGCCTGCAGTTCACAGATTTACGAGGCATTGGCAAAAGCCAGAAAGGAGAAGAGGAGTGAGAGTTATGGTTCGCAGTGTGAAGCAAACTTCCATTGGTGTCAGAGAGTAGAGGACAGCAGGGTCCACAGAAATAGAAGGATCTTATAACTATCTTCCCTATGATAAAAACTCAATGAAGAAAAATGACCAGGTATTTCCAAGTAGGCACCATATAGTACTGATCTATGCTGAAGAAATGGATGCCATATTTAACTCCGAGCTCCACGGAATTTGTTTGTCCCTTTTTTTTTTTTTTTTTTTTTTTTTTTTTTTTTGTTTCGCACTCTTGTCTTGAGTGGTTGGCTGTAGTGTGATCTTTTTTGGCAAGGAGGGGCAGATTTCAACAGGGGCTATAAGGAAGCATATTTCTTGTATAATCTAACTCAATATAAGAATGATTCTTTTTACAGAAACAAAGTTATAGACAATCATATTAGAACAAATCAATTATGTAAAAAAAACGTCATCAATTAGAGAGCTCTTTTTTCATTATTTGGTTTTAGTCAAGGAGTGAATCACATTAGGGTCATACAGGCTGGAGTTTCAAGGTGTGGCTCAAATTTATACAACCAGTAATTAAGGGTAGATACGTTCATATTAACAAGGTCCCCACTGTGACTGAAATACCCTTCTGTTGTAAACAGCCTTTTATGTGCTGGATTCTTCTCCTTGGCTCTGACCTTCTCAAGCACAGAGATCATGGGTTGCCCAGTCTTGTCCCTAGTCACTCAGCCAGCATAGAGCTCATCTTTGTAGCAAATTAATGAATATTTTCAGAATTGATTTGAATAATTGAGAAAGCCCATCTTCATACCCCAGAACTCTGCAGGAAAATCACAAAAGTACACTCTCTACAGACATATACACCATATCAGAAGTCACTCTCTCACAAAGTCAGCTTTGCAAAAAGTCCTTCATCCAACCATCTACCAGATGAAGAGAGGTTCTCATGTGGTGTTTGAGGAGTCAGCACTTCTAAAACACACAACTACAGAAGAAAGTAAGCTTTAGATTTCTCTAGTAATTTCAGAAAAGTAGCTTTCCCTAGAGGGAAGAAAATTCCCTCAGGGAATGTAGTTTTCTTTTTATTGGCCATAATAACCTGCCTGACTGATCTGAGTAGCAGGTGTTGGAGCACTAATGCTCCACTCTGGTAAGGATGCACACGGTACCGCTGGCCAGAAGCCCAAAATGGGCCCACACATACAGAGTATGGATGTGCTGCATGATTCAGCAACATCTGTGGCTGTGCCTTCAGATACATTTAAGGGCAGGGAACTGGAAGCTAATTCACCCAGAAAGACAGCCATAAGGAACATAAGCATATAGTGTCATAGAGTATCTGAATTTACTTCCTCAAGTCTTTCCCCTGGATCTAGCCAGTTGAAAGCCCTAGTTAATTTCTCTCTCAACTCTTCAGCAGGGAAATCGTCCTGGTTTTGGTCAATGAAGCACAACAGGGATTTAGTAGTCTGGGGAGTTTCTGAGTCCTCTGGAGAATGTGTCTATAATAAAGATGTGGGTGAATTGATTTAAGTCATAATGCTGAAACTTGCAAGTCAATGAAACTGTTTTTTCACAGAGCATATATACTGATTAGTTAAAAATAAAGTTGTTAATGTGATGCAGAAAAATATATAATAATGACTATGGAAATTTAGCATAAATGTTGGTAGGCTTGAAATATGAGACAGAAGAATAAAAACTGCCATATCCATGATATTTTATGCCCTATTATCTTATGTCAGAGTTGGAGATCATTAAATTTATTGCTCAAGCTAAAGCTTGTTCAATGTTTATTTAACTCAAAGTTTTATTAATCTGATTAAAGTTTGCATTGGGGTAAGCCAAATTCAGCTATTACATGAAATATAAGTAATTCCCAGAGTAATCAAGTATGACTGCTCATTTTAATCTGCATTTAACTACAGTATATTTCATCTAAATTCAGGTGCAACCCACATAGTAGAATGCAAAGGAGTTCAAATGGAACTCTCAGAGGATGCCATTTATTAGCATTTTCATAATTTAAAAAATACAAAAACTTGAACACATTAAAGAGAAAAAACTACCATGCCATTTGGACTATCAGTTTACATAGCCTACGTTGTGATCAGTGTAGTTCCTTTGCAATAAACTTTGGGTAAATTGTGGAGAAGTTAGTATCAAGTTGACATACTCATTGTAAGAAAATTTATATTTAGAGAGAGAATTTCTTGAAGAGGCCACTGAAACGGGCTTACCAATGCCTATGTTGGGGGAACATCACCTGGACACCATTGATCTTTGTACTATTTATTATGTACCTAGGATATCACTATTAAGTGCTTTGTAGGATTCAAATATCAGAGAAAGCATGTTCATTTAACCTCTCCTTTTGAGGAATTTAAAACTATTCCATTTATTTGCTTTGAAAAGGCTTGTGTGCATGGAAACTGCTAGAGAGAATAGTGCAAATGAACCATACAGAGAGAGAGGTAAGAGTCCTTTAAGATAAATTAGAAAAAGAGAGATAAATCTTCGGTTAGACCTAAATGAGGAAGGAAGAATTTGAATAGCAGAAATAGAAGGTACAAGAAATAGGCTACAGATTCAGAAAAAGGGTGAAGCAGAAGTAGGTACAACATGCATTGAGAATGGTGAAGCCATGCCAGCCTATTTCAGAGTGAGGGCCTCTGATGGTAAATCCAGAGACTGTTGGACAATTCGTGTGAATTTAGGTATAACTGAATCCCATACTGAAGCCTAGAGAGTTTTAAAGACTTTCCCCGGCACATTACTAAAATGTGGCAGTGATGGGATTCAAGTTTAAATGCTATCTCCAATACTATATGGCTGTCTCTTTCTAGGTTTAATGGAAGTTATCTATCTGGGTTGTACAAGAGTAAAGTGGTGTTGACTCTGAACTCAGAACCATCCTATCACAATTGTAGGGTTAACTTTCAAGGGAATTATCTAATAATATCTGAAATGACCCAGACATACCAGCTTACCTAGAAACCATCAGTTTGTACTTTCGGTGGAATCTTTATATTTATTTCCCTTAAACTCCTTCCTGATGTTAGTAGATGAGGTATTATTGGTGTAGTGTGTTTTATTTTCTAAAATATGTAACAGTGCATAAATAGGACATGTAGCTATCCAAGCTCAGTTTGTTATATAGCACAAATAATCCCACAGGAACAGTCTACAGCTGACATGCAACCTCACTTCCCCCAAATCTACTAATGTAAGTGAAATGTAAATTGCACCATTATCACGTTATATGCTAACGTCAGCGTGGTCGAATTGTCTATGGGTTGCCATGACAACCCCAGCTAAGATAAAAATGAAACTGGTATTCACAATACATATTTACCTAGAGCTTATTTTGTCTTCTAGGCTCTTCAATGGCCAACAAGGAATTATTATTCAAAATTTTAGCACAAGGTCCATTCTCACTGTTACCAATGTGACACAGGAGCACTTCGGCAATTATACTTGTGTGGCTGCCAACAAGCTAGGCACAACCAATGCGAGCCTGCCTCTCAACCGTAAGTAATGCAATGGTACCAAAATGCTCCCAGGGGCCTCTGGGCCCCTATCCATCAGTAGAGATAAAACCTAAGAATAGAGTACGTTCATTTTAAAACTCAACCTGATGTGACACATTCCTCATACGTCACACATTCCTTACACATGGAAACTTTGCCCCCAAATCATATCATTGTCCAAAGATTTTATAATCCCTGTAGAAGTCTACATGTATATAAAAAAATGTGTTAGAGCTGAGAAAGGAAAAAAATACATGAATAATAGGGCTAACTGAAAAAAATGTCTTTGGCTGAAGTCAGTAGATTTGGTGAGATTTTGTTGTTTTTTAAATGGATTACATAATCTTGAAGTATAGATTAACATGGCTTAAATTTGTTCTTGGTTGGTTTTCATCAAACATTCATCTTGGGATAGCCAGAATTTCACAAGCCATACATAAAATGAAACAGCAAGTAAATGATCATGGACAAAATATTTTATCCATATAGATAATATTTTTACTCAAAATTGTATTTTAAAATATAACTTAAGATTTTATTCAAATAAATACTACATTTCTAATGTATCTTACTTCCTAAGGACTAAAAACTAGTAAAGAAGCACAAACACAAGGATCGGGTAAAAGGATAGAAACCTCCATGAATGTTTCCTCCTATAATTAATTTTACTGCTGTTTAGAAGCTGAGGAACCAACAAATTGTTGCAGCCACAAAATATTCTTAATTTTGAAATCAAATGTTTCTCAAAATGTTCAAAGAAGACTAGAGAGAGTATACTGTCTTTTCAGTGTCACAAAGTTATCTGAATTATCCTTATCTCTTATAGTTAATATTTTGTAGTAACTTGACAAATGTATATTTGTCTTATGATCCTGTTACAGTAAGCTATCTCTGAAAAATGCAAATATTATGTAGTTCATCATAGCTATCATTTCCATTTTGCAGAAATGTGAATGGGATATATGATGTTCCTACAACTTAAAAATATACTGTAATAAGTTTCCATGATTTATGAGCTTTACATTACCATAATTTAAGAATTCTGATGTGAAATAAAATATATCAGTTTATATCACATCTTTTATTATCCCATCCTAATATTCTTTAGTACTCAATTTGAAAGAAAAGCATTGCTTGCCATGCAATAGTTATAGTATAATATGCTTGCTTAAGTTCCTTCCATGAGGATGATTTATTTAGTGAAATTATGAATAATATAAACCACTGAAAATATTATAAAGCAGTGTGAATTCCAATTTAATGTAAATATTGATACTTCTTTGGTATATTATTAATATTTTAAATGGTTTAAATATTCAAGCACTTGAAAGAATAAATGAATTAACACGGCAAAGTAAAGAAAAATTTAAGGCTTAATAACATATTAAGTTTTGCTATTTAAATTTTTAAATTACGTTCTGATTTTCAAAACTGAAACATTAATGAATGTGAAAAATTAGGAACAAATTCCACTTGTGTAAACATTTGTTTTACTCTGACAATCTTAACACAAATGTCTGGAAATAATATAGTGTTGAAAAGGCTTCTAAAAGTAGTGCCTTCAGAAGAGACTCTCATCATCTCTCTCTGCCACTGACTTGCTGTATGCTGAGGTGCTATTAAGTACATACAATTTGATTAATTTGTTAACAAAGGCAAAATATGAAAATCTCATCTGTAATTATGAACATAGCCCTGGAAGTTTGGGAAAATGCCCATATACTCAGAACCACTTGTACGACCTCATCTGAAGCTCTTACTGCCCTAAGCATTTTCATTTTGTCTTACAGTTATTTTTATATATATTCCATCTCTCCATCAAATTATAAGTTCTTTAAGAAGACAGGATCAATGTCTGATTAGTTATTTTATTTCCCATATCACCAAGCACAGCGCCTGCTATTTAATAAGCAATTAGTAAATCTTTAGTGAATACATGAATTAAACATTGAGTAAATGAATGGATGGATTAATGAATAAATAAATGAGTGAATGAGTTTTAGCTGTAGAATCTGTACTTGTAACCTCTACAGATACAAGGCAATATGACTGTAATTACAAATAGCACATAGTTAGCTTACTCTGAAACAGACTCTATTCTTATTTTTTATATGAATTTGTTCATTTAATTCTCACACAATCCAAAGAGCTAGATTCTGTAATTCTCCTCTTCTAGAAAGGAAACTTAGAGAATATAAATGTGGCTGAGGCCAAATGGTTAGTGACAAAGCAAAACCTTAAACCCTGACAATCTGGCTTCAGATTCTAAGCTTTTATCTACAATGCCTACAGCCAGCAAAGCACAGCACTAGACGTTGGAAAGGGTTAGTTGGACTGGAACCCCATCCTGAAGGAGTTCTCAGATGAGTGAGAGGTGAGAAACAAGCAACCAGGCAACTATAATGCAATATGGTCAGTGGTACCATAATGGGGCAGAGAAGATGCTCTTACTGTAGTCTTAAGGGTCATGAAATAACTTTCATGTAGAATAGCCAATACTACCATTTGAATTATAGCTAAGGTACAACTGAAAACATCATCTTAGCAATGACTATCTCGTTTTCTGGGGCAGAACTTTTCAGGAGCTCATTCAACAACAATCATGTGCACAAAGTATAGTGGCACAAATAAGAGAATGATCAACTCAGTCAGTCTCAATGACTCAGAGAAAAATATAGAGGAGATGCCCCTTGAGGTAAAGGTGATTAGGTTGAGCCTGGGTGTGGGAATGGTGATGGAAGAAAGAGAGAGGCAAGCACTCTAGTGT
The DNA here is from genome assembly GCF_000951045.1 of Mandrillus leucophaeus. Lineage (NCBI taxonomy): Eukaryota > Metazoa > Chordata > Mammalia > Primates > Cercopithecidae > Mandrillus > Mandrillus leucophaeus. Next base: position 1,138,897 of record NW_012098432.1, on the reverse strand, counting down.
GGAACCGCTCATGTAAAGACATGGCAGTATGAAACAATTCAATACATTTGAAGACACTATAGTACTTTAATATGGCTTGAATAAAAGGTAGAAGGAGAGTGTTGAGAGATGAGGGTAGACAAGTTGGCAGGGATGAGGATGAGAGAGTTGAAATGAGTTTTGGCTGTATCCTGGTTTTGGAGAGTTACAGAAGGATTTTAACAAGGGAATGATACAAACAGATTTGGTTTCCAAAAGACACTCTTATGCACTGTGAACTGCTAAACCCAGATATTAAACTTTTAATGCTAAAGGTAAAATAACAATAATAATAGTAACACCAAAAAGAATAGCAGAGGCGAGAGAATTGAGAGCTAATTAGGAGATAGCCATCAAATCTGGCAAAAAAAAAAGAAAAGGAAGGGAGTTGCAAGGATCTAGATATCTCCTAATGTTTACTTTGCATGAAATTAGCCAGAATAAGTGCATAAGAGAAGAATTGAGGCTTTGAGATTTTAGGAGGAGGCAGAAATTAAAGGAAAAAATTAGGTCATTTCTAGACATTTTTAGTTCAAGGCAATGTCTAATAGGTAGCTGGGTATAAAGTCCAGAATGGAGACATAGATAAAGTTATCAGAGTGGACGTAGTAGTTTCAGCCATGAGAGTAAATGAGACTTCTCATGGAAGCCATGTAGAGTGAAAAGATTACCAAGGACAGAAATCCAAGTAAAATTAGCATCAAGGAGTGAGCCTAGGAAGAGAAGCATCCTGCAGAAGCAAGCAAATTGAATGTGAATGGAGATGCCTGAGGAGGGTCGGCATTGTGGAGTGCTGTGAAAGCTGTGAGAGCAGCCCATTTCAAGAAGAATGAAGAGTCGGCACTGTCCTGTGCTACATCCACTCAGGGAACATCTGAAAATCAACCACTGTCTCTGACAGTTGGGCAGTTAGTTACTGGTGACCTTTGCCAGAGCAGTTTCTGTGTAAAACTGAGAGTAGAAGCTAGATTTCTGTGATTAAGGTTAAATAAATAGATGAGGAAATAGAGACATGGATAATAAACTGCTCTTTTCAGAGGTTAGGCTATGAAAAGGAGAAGACAAGGCTGATGTTATGCCTTGATGTCTAGCTGCTGGTCTGATTAGTATTCCTTTCTGATTAATATGGCCCAGGGGCTGTGTGTGTATCAGCAGCTCCCTGACCTGCAAAGATACAACATCCTAGCGTTTGATGAACTATACTATAGTGAACTTGCAATGTTTTCTGGTTTTCTGCAAGTCTCCATCATTTTCAGCTTGTTCGCGTCTTTCTCACGTCTTTCTTGGGTCCCAGGGAAATAAGCAAATTTTTGATTTAACGTGAAGACACCTTAAACCCCTTTATCTTCCATGGCCTGTAGGCTTTAGGCAGTAATTGTAAGAGAACCTGTAATTTTAAGTAGAGGTTTTAGTAATTTCATTAATAGAATTACTTTAAATTACTTAAGGTAAAAATGTATGTTTTCTAAAAGAAAAAGAAAGCAAACTTTATGGTGGAAAAACTACCGGAAAGCTAGTATACAATGAAGATCCCTCATCCTCTAGATTCTCTGTCCAAAAATTCCTGAAAGATTTCTACGTTGCAAAAAGTACAAAATTGGAAGGGAAGAGAGGGAAAGACAGAGAGTATATTCTGCAGATCAATGTATATTAGCCCTCAGGAAAGAAGTGTTTTAACAAAATTTATAATGGATAACAGTATGCCAACCATTCATAGCAAAATTCTTATTAAATAAAAAATTGGAGATTCAAAGATATTTGTTATTTTATTGTTATTTTTCAGTGCATTTTTTTGCTTCCTGAACATGGGCAACTAAAAAAAGTGTTTCTTCCAAGTCTGTTCTTTAAAGACTATGAACTGAGTGGTCCCATCCTGCCATCTATGGGTTCAATTCATCAAATGTACGCTATCACTTAAGTGGGAATTCAGTAATCAGTACAACATAGTCATTTCTATAAGTAAAACATGTTGTACATGCTTTGTTTCTCACTTCCACAAAAGTACAAATATTTATTATAGGACACGTATTCAAGACTTGCCATCTAAAGGGAAATAGGAGAATTAATTAAGATGGAAGAAAGCTGCATAAGCAAAGTGCTTAGAATTCACACAGCCTTAGTTTAATACAACCCTCTCCTGAGACCTAATACATGGAAATATTTGGTACAAATTGAGTCTCACTTTCGATAAAGACTCATTGCTTAAAGTCCCAAAATAGATAACGATAATATTGCTATGATGTGTGGACGCTAAACTCCCCTCTCAGGTGTTCCTAAAAATGTAATGTCAAATCCTTTACTGTAATATGGGTTCTACAGGTTCTAATGATGCTATAGGGATCTCTCTCTCTCTCTCTTTCTCTCTCTCTCTCTCTCTGTCTCTGTGTGTGTGTGTGTGTGTGTGTTTACTCATGTATGCTTTTATTCAAAGTAACAAAGCTTTTGTCTCTGAAATATTACATGTAAAACATTCAAAGGACCGATCAAAACTGTCTTTTCCCTGCCTTAGCAGCCCTGTGGAGACAATAATGAAGTCCCAATTTTAAATGCTTTATGCTGTCAGGGCTTTTTAACTTTCTGGAATGTCTCCTTTCATATCAGAGAAAATTTCTTCCCAGCTTGTTTAATGTGATGGGCATCTCTTCTTTTCAGATAAAAAGGAAGTCAGTAGCTAGTATCCAAAAGGAAATGGAAGAGTCTACTGAAGAAAGTAAGAATGAGAGTAATGTAGCAGTTTTTCCCTGGTTAGATTCAACCGATGCAAGCAAACAGTACCTTTCAACTGATTTGTTGAATATGAAACTAGCTGTGTCCTTGCAAGTAATATTTCAGCTCTCTGCTTGCTTCAGATGTTCCCACATGCCAGTAAGTAACGGTACAGGCTCTGTTACTTTTGCCTATTACAATGAACCCTGAAAGGTGATACCACAGATGTGAATGACTCATATTTTAGATAGAAATTTATCTCTCCTCTTGTAACTTAAAGGAGATAGGGTTTTCATTTTGGTTGAAAGAGGCAAAAATAAATTTAGACTTGGTGATTATTGAAGACAGAGTGCTGTGTGAGCTAACCTGCTTCATCATTGCAGCTTTGAGATGTTAATGAGAAGGCTTTCCTGGATGTTCTAGTAATAAATATTTAACAAAAAGTAGGTTTGCAGTTGTAGGTAGAATGTGATCCAGGTATACAGGCCTATCTAATCGTTCTCTACCAAACCAAAATAACACACACAGACATAACCATCACACAAATCATGAATATACACAAATTTGCTGAAGTGGAGTATGAGTAAAGCAAGAGAATATTTTTCCTCCCCTATCTCATACCTGGAACATGTATGTATTTTCAAGAAGATAGACACAAAATGGCCATTTAGTGGCATATGGGAGAGACAATAACCAGCAGGCTGAAGCAGTCAGAATGACTGTTGAAGTTTGTGGTGCTCCAAGTCACCAAATTGCCTCTAGTGAAAACCACATATTAGTTAGCGGAGCTTTAGTTACGTTACGTTTGTCAATGCACAGAAATTGGAGCTAGAAGATGTCTCAGATTTTACATAGTCAGTTTTCTTCCAACTTTCTGAAGCAATGGAACCCTTTATTCAAACCAAATAAAATCTATGCAAACTCTTAATGTATGACAAAGATAAAACTGGAGTTAGTTTGGTTAAGTTGGAGACAAATCTTATTTTCCTACCCATCATATTACATAGTGACCTTGAAGCCTCCCAAGATGTCACACAGTTCCAAATAATTTGTTTTGAAAACTTCTTGTCTAAACCAGTTTTTTCACTTTATAGGTGAGGAAACTGAAGCCCAAATAGGATGAGTCAGAGTCCAGAGTCAAGCAACATAACTAGGGTTAGAATTTCGTTTTTACTACTCTTTTTCCAGTGCTTGTCCCACTACACAGGTGAAACACCAAAAGCTTTGAATCGAGCAGATCTGAGTTAAAACTATAATCCTTCATGAAGGATTGTAGATGCTTTAGTCACCTGACCTATAAAATAGAGGAAAATAAATTCTTTTTATAGGATTATTGTGAAGATTAAATGAGGATGTGCAAAATCGCCAATATAGTACTTGTCTAAAACAAGTGCCTATTAAATGCTACTTTCTTCTTCTGTCCTTCTCATGTATAATTCAAATGTTGAAGGGTAAACACAGGCAAGCACAGCTCTATATAACCTGAATAACTGTGTAACTTTATTTCACTGGATAGACAAATCAGTAGCACCGGTTCTTTGATTCATTTATTAATGCACTATGTATATCATTATGATATTGTCCTTTTTATTAGAATTATTAATTAAATCAGCCATGCACGTAAGCATTCACTTGTCATGAGTAAAAAAAAAAGTGGAAAGGTTGTACAAGATTAATTACTCTACTGATGTGTTTCTCCCAAGTTAAGAGACAATTTGACAGCGGCATCTTCAAGCTACTGGTACTGCACATACATTTCCCACAGCTGACAAAGGGTCAGTAAATTTGGAAGGGAAAGGAAGCTTTGGTATTTGGCGTTGTCATTGATCAGCTTTGAAATATGGCTTGCTTATGAGGATTAGGTACCAAAAAGATATAGAAAAATAAATTAGAGTTTCTAAATTAATCACAAAATTTTACTAGAAGCCCTACCCTTGGAGTCAAACTGGCCTTAAATTGGAGAGCTCCATAGCAATTAACTGCCTGACCTCAGCATACCAATCTATAAAATGAGGAGACTAGACTAACTAGTCTCCAAGTTACCTTTCAGCTGTAATGTTTTCAGATCCTAAGAAATCTGTTCGTGTTTAAAACATAGTATGTATGTATTGATTGTTATTTTTTAAAGTTAAACTTACTCTTTAACAAAGTAGAAGTGCTGCCAATATTTTTACCTTCTGTATATTTTTGTTATTGAACTCAAAATTATTTTTATTTGACAGAAAAATGCATTTTAATGTGCTTGTCTCTGTAGTGAGTTTCCATAAAACTTAGCTCAAGAGCACTGCCGGTCTAATCATTTTGTCATCTCTATACAGAATTTTACTCTCCAGAGAAATTTCCTTTATGTTCACAGTTGCAACAATCTTGGCCAGTAACCTATGAAAAAGGCACTAGAATAGACATTCTTGCTTGCTATTTTATTTCACACAGCTCTAATCCTGTAACTAATTAGGCCAAAATGTGACTTGAGTATATGGGGTTGTGACTATTAGGGCTTTGTAAAAATGAAAACATGCCAACATTTCCAGTCAAAAGAAAACATATCAACAGAGTCTTTCTTCAGTATGCCTTTCCTGATCATTTCTCTCACAAAGCCTTTTGGAGGTCCTGTGAGATATTTCTTTCCCAGCACTTCTGAGAAGTTTCTTGGAGCATACTTACCCAGCATGCACTGTGTTCCCTGTAACTGTGACTCCATCTAAAGTGAGATCCAATGGTTTGAGCACATAATAAGGTGGCAAAGTCTAGGCCACTGTATCACCTTCACTTCTGTGCTGTGATTTCTTTCTCTGAAAATGGAAATGTGACCCCTAATAAAAGATCCAGGAATATGTGTGAACAAAATGATTATTATGAAGTTCTGAGTACCGTTATGATTAAACTTCCTATTTCTCCTTAGAGTGAAACATAGTTAATAGGGTGCTCCACTAAATGAAAAAGTAAATTGAAATTGCCTCTTTTTTTGCCATTCTGATGTTCCAGATAAAGGTAAAAAGAGGAGGAATTAACTGTGAAAGTAATAATATTTCAATGGGCCACTCTTTCTCCAAAGCACTGTAAATTCAGTTTTAGTATCCATAAAACTGCTAGGGAAAAGACTGAAATGGCATGTCTTCATTGAATGTGTCTATTCAGTGTAGACTGGATTTCCTTTCTTTATAAATGTAATTCAATTGGGATTTCTCTGCAGAGATACAAATTATCTATCCACACAGTATATGGCTAAATAAGATTTGAATAAACCAAGCAAGGCTTGCTTGCATGGAAATGTTATTTCACCTATACCCTGGCCAGGCATTTATAGTAGGTTGGATTTTCCAAATTTTAGCTTATTTTTAAGCAAGACTTCTCTTTCAACAGTTTTAAAGAAATGAAGCAACTTCAGTTTCCTAGCTCTAAAATGTGTTTTTTAGATAGTTGCACAATCTTCAGTTCCTTTCTTTGAGTCAATCCAATTAGTGCATATGTGGAGCTGCTTAATTAGTGAGGCAGATCATAATTCTTGCTGAAGAACCACTAAAGTCACAATCAGTCCACTTAGAAGGAATTCCAAGTTTTCTAAAATACTTTCTAAGACAAGAGTAACAACACACTTTCCTATAACTGGCAGAATAATAGTATATGCTCTAAGAATTAGTGACCACAACTATAGGGAAATTTGTTTTTTCCCAAAAAAATTATAACTCCTTGGGAGCACTGTAGTTTATGCTCTGCGTATAAACTGTAGATAATAACTGTAATCAAACTGACTAACCTTAACTAAGTAAACACATTTTTTAGGAAGACTTGCATAAGCGATAGATGCACACTGCAGGCTTGACTCTGCAGGCTTGACTCTGCTGGAAAAAGATACATTGAAAGGGTTTATTTCCTTCAAGCTAACATGTGCCTGTTGGAGGCCATATTTGACATCCTTTCTTACACCCATTTTGCTTCATTCTGAAGAACCACCTGTATTTCTCTAACATTCTTCCTGCCAGCAACACCTGAAAGAATGAGCCTCACATGCTAAAATAATCTAAGACTGCCACATATCACCATCATGAGAAACTTTCCATTTATTATTTTCGTTTCCTGGTTACTATGCTCCTTAATTCTTTTCTCTCTCTTATTATGGTGATTGTCATATATTTTTTAAAGTTTTTTATTTTAAGTTATTGACTCACATTAGTGATAGGCTCTTACCTGCTATTTATTTATTTATTTTTACTTTCTGTATCCTTTCCTCTTATTTCTCCTTATTTCCTCTTATTTCTCCTCAACTCCAGGACTTAATCATCACCAAAAGAGACAGATAGATGCTTCTGTAACCAGTAGTATAGATTCAGAACGGAACCAAACAGCCTCTGAATAGGCAAGCCTGAAATTGCTTTTGAAAGCTTCATCACCAATAATGTAATCAAACTTAGCTTACCCAAAATTGATTTAAGTTGCAGCCTAAGGGCCAACCTTTGACCAGGGCAGCGTTCACACTTGCATTGATTCTGCCTGCAATTGAATTACTCAGGCAATTCTGTGCGCTTTTAGCTTTAGCCCTGGAGTGCAAATGGCCAATTTGGGAGGCAACTTGCTTGTGCTTGAAATTTGCAGAAAGATTTTCTCATACATTTCTGGGGAAAAGCAGGATTACTTTTTAAAAATATTATCTTAGTCACAGAACTCGCTGCCCAAAGCACATTTTGTTTCCTTGTTTTCATATTTGTTTTGATTTGAGAAAACTTTGTTTCCCCTAAAGAATCTCTTCTGACTTTGGAAAGATGAGGTCTGCTCCTTCCATATGTGTACTAAAATTTAGAGGAAATGAAAATTAATGAGAAAAAATAAGGCAAAATAATATGCTGCTATTAGATAGAGGGAAAGGCCAGAAACACACTATATTTTATAGTTCTAGGGGCAAAAGTTAAAAAAAAGTATGGTTATGAAGCAAAATAATACTCTGTAGGTCTGTATAGGATTGTATTCTATGACAAATCCCTCCCTTTCTTTCTAAAATATTTTATAAGACTGGCATGAAGAAACATTACAAGATGCTTTTCTGCATCATAACAGTCTTTTGTTAAACACTTATATTTTCTATAGTTTTTCCCTTTGTACTGTATGATCAATCGTACATTATCTACCCTCCTCACAAAACTTCTTTCATTTTCACATAACCATACCATCTCCATGTGTTTATTTTACATAATTATAAAAAAGATTCAATTGTATACCTTGCAAAAACTTCTCCATATTTCTATTCAGTCTTCCTAAGTAATATTTTATGGCTTCACTATGATACATTTAGTGGTGAATTGTTAAATATTTAACTGAAGTAAATGATGTGTATAGGTTGGGCATAGTGCCTTGCTCCTGTAATCCCAGCATTTTGTGAGGCTGTTGCAGGTGGATTGCTTGAGCCCAGGAGTGTAAGACCAGCTTGGGCAACATGACAATACCCCATTTCTACAAAAAATAGACAAAATTAACTGGGTGTGGTTGCCTACACCTGTCATCCCAGCTACTTGGAATGCTGAGGTGGGAGGATCACTTGAGCCCAGGAGGTCAAGGCTGCAGTGAGCCGAGATCATGCCACTGCACTCCAGCCTGGACCACAGAGTGAGACCTGGTCTCAAATTTAGGAAAAAAAAAAAAAGAAGTGTATAATGAGACTTACAAATAATAAAATATGCAATTATATTTATTGTAAATTCCATATAGTCAGTTGCTTCTCACAGATTCTTTCACTGATTTTTGGCACAATCTTGTCTCTGTAGCCAGCCTATGATTATAATCCATATATGTGACATGCATGATGTTGCACATGGAGCTGTATTCTACCTAAAAGGATTATTCTAACTTGAGTAAGAGATGATATTTTTATGATAATGAGTTAGATGAAAATAACCTGTGCAAATTTTTTGCTGAATCAGAGAATAGTTTTGGAATACTCCAAGAAAATTTCTCCAATTTTTTGTGTCAACGTTAATGTAATGGCCACAGACATGACACGTTACGTTTAATCCCTATTAACATTCACTTCATCATTTTCTTAAGTCTCGACAATCAACTAAATAATAAATCAACCTGTAACTTGGACCTTTTGCCAGTTTCCATGGTATAAACATTCCCAACATGGCTGATTTCAAACTACCAAGTGATGTTACTGAATGCAGAGTTGGGAAGAGATGTGCCATATCACACACCATTGTATAATATTTCTACAATACAGAAACAGGGATGTGAGTAACCTGAAGATTATAAATAATAGTATACTGTAGTTAAGTAATTTGGAGGTAATGAGGTTTAAATAGTTTTTTGCATTTGTGTTTAGTATCATTAATTAATTCTAAACTTATAGAATTTAAATTTAATAATGGCTGTATTTAATAAATAAATAGCAGAATTTCTACAACTTTCTCAATTGGCCTTATAAGCTAGTATAAGCCAGCTTTAGCATGCCACTATCTATTTGAATGACTATAAGGGAGAACACAATTTCTCCCCATGTAACCTACATGACTCTAGACAAATTACATAACCTCACTTATCTTTAATTAGTCTATCTGTAAAATGGAGTTAAAGGAGTAATACCTAGCTCACATGGAGGTAGAATAATTAAATAAGATAGACATAAAGTGCCTGGCTCCTGGTAAGGATTTATACATTATGGCCTTTCTTTACCCTCTTATATAACTTCAATGCCCCCTCCCCCATTATTTATATAGTCTTCTTCACTTTATTTTGAGGTAAAGATGATTTTATTCCGCATCTCCAAATCCATATAATGACCTCTGACAAAATTAGGATTTTATTTTGTCTCTATGATAAACTTATGCCTACCTAAATATTGTCACATGCATGCCACATTTCTTGTTTAAATTTGCTGCAACACAAACCATTTCTTTCTTACAATTGACTCTTACTATGCTTCATTCCCACTCCACAGTAGATTTTAAGCAATGCTATTCATTTATTCCTAAGGTATGAGACCTCAGAGGATGCTTATTTTGCAGTGTCTTTATTCTATGAAGCCAAGAGAGAAAAACATACAACCTGGTCATAAAAAGCATTCACATATTAGGGCGTATAAGCCTGAACATTAACATCACAATAGGTTCCAAATCTATTGTTATCTTTCCTCTGACTTGGCCAGAGTTAGGGGAGGAGGAATTTATATGTCAAACTGCTTTGAAATAGGTGGAATCAGTTCCCTTTTATATCATCCTCTCCGCTACCAAAAAAAAAAAAAAATAAATATATATATATATATATATATCTTTTAAGTAGTTGTATTGTTTTATTTTCTGATTCTTCCTAACTTCTTAGTTATTTAAAGGCAAAAACACATTTGTGGGCTGCATGTTTGGGACATAAGATTGACCAATAATGTCATAACTTTAAAACTTAAGTATTTTTTCACGTATTCAGTTTATTATCTATATGCCAAGTCGCATGCTGTGTTGGGAATACAAAGTTGGGCTAAAATAACTTGATTCATAACCTTTTGGAGATTGTCAATTTTGAAAGGGAGGTTGGCAACACAAGCAATTATCACAAAGTGTAATTAATTCTTAGGGGTGATAGAAAGAATGACTAATATAAGTGAATAATAAAAATCCCATGTGGCTGGAAAACAGAGGATGATTACAGGTAAAGTGGACAGAGCTGGGTGAAAAGAAGGGCAGATGATAGCTTCTAAAGTGGACTTGCAAGGAAATGTAGTAGAAATGATATGAGCCAAAAACATATTTTCATATACTATTGGTAGCTTTTAAAATGTGAGTGACAAATGAACAGTGATTACTAGAATACTGTAATGCTTTGATTCGTAAGATGTGTCCTAATGCATGTGAAATAATCCCAGTTACTAACATGAAGCCTAGTGTTAATCTCTGCCTTAAATTCTGTATGACTTTTGATACTCCACAGACAGTGCACTTATTTATCTTCTCCTCATATATTTCTGGAAAATCAGATATACTTGTGCCAATTTTTTCTTAAAGGAAGAGTAAATTACTTCACTGTTGATCTATTATGCTGATCAAATAGTAAGATAATAAGTACTGCGCTATTTAATGAAATGTTTAATCTTTTTCTAATATAACCTTCCCTAACTTTTTTCTAGTACACTGTTAGTCTATTCATTAATTCATACCATATTTGCTTGGTCTAATCTCTTTTTCCTTCAAATTATACAAGATGTTTCAAGAAGCCCCCCAAAGACATTTATGAGCAAAATCTTTGGTCTCTGAGTAAAGTAATACGGTTAAATAGTCTTGCCCCTGCGTGAATCCATAAAGAATTTCTCTATATAGATGTATAACAACTTATCGTCTGATTAGAGAATTGTCTGATTGATAATGGCATGATAACAGCTGATTAATAAGTATTAAAACTGATTTCAGTGACCTGGAAACCACCCCATAAAGATAATTTACCAATTCAGCTACAGTTTGCTCTACCCAATGAATTACTAGCCATAGTATATACTGTCACCAGCCCCAGATCAATGAAGAAATAAGTTCTCTAAAGAAGAACTTGCCTTTGTATGTTAGTTGTTTTTTGTTTCATTTTGTTTTGCTTTCATTTCTAATAACTTATATCTCTAGTCACAGCCTCCCATCTTAAAATTGGTTATAATAGGAGCCTGATGAGAGAGCTGAGATGGCTTAGCACAAATCCAGCATCATTGTTAATCAGCAGGTATAATAAAAATGTTTATGTGTATTATACCCTACTAACTGATGGGTGTGAGAAAAGAGAAGTATTAGGAGAGAAGTATAGCAGCCTTTATTTAGTATGGCTCGTGTAAGATCAGACTTAGTATCTAGGCTCAATTAGAGAATAAGAAAAGGCAGAATGTAACGCACTGCTATATCTTGATACAGATAATCATGACTTCAGGAGTTCAGAGAGAGTGTGTATCAGTACTGGGGAAAAAATAGCTCCAAGGGAGTATTCTGCTGATGGTGATTCAGAATCATTATCTTCAAATATAAAGGACAACATTATTATCTTTTGTGATTTAACAATAGTTGAATTCAACGTGAGATAGGCCTAGCTTTTAACAGTTTTGGAAAATATTATGTTATGTTGTTGTTGTTGTTATTGTCATTGTTTACAAAGGAGAGTTCAGCAAAGAGACAAGCTTAGACAGAGGACGCTTTCAGACTAGAAATTGGTCTGATTACCACATAGATGGATAACAGAAAAAATCTGGAACCTATTATAGTATTTTGAAATGACTATTTAAAGTGCACGTGCATGTATATCGCTAGATTAAAAATCACCCAATGTTGATTTCAGTTCTTTATGGCCACTACTATGTGTATTGATTGTAACCAACCCCTTCTAAAAGACCAGGAGATACATAGTCATCTGGGTTTCTGTTTATATTTCTCACTTCAGAGTGGGTTGGCTGCTCCTCCAACATTGTTGACAGCTTTTTGAAGTTTGCAGCCGTGTTAGAGGCTTCTTCCTAAGTGATCCCTTAAAGCTATAAAATTCTAGCCTGACTTCTTTAAGATAACTTCTGCAATCTTAATGTCTAAAACAAAGGTCTAGAAACAAAAGCAAATTATTTCATCTACATTTTACTTCACCATTAAAATTCTATCAAACCCAAATGCTTAGAGACCCTCCACCAAAAGGCAGGAATATTCTAAGAACTAATTTATCATTTTTTATTCATTAACATTAAAATCCTTTGAGACTTGAAAAGAAGTGACAAAAAAATTACAATTCTGTGAATAACTTTCTAGACAACTTCTCTAAAGCATCTGTGTTAGTTAGAATTAGAAACAGTAGCAAGTGACAAAACCCAAAATAACAATGACTTAAACAACTTTATTTTTCTCTCACATGGAAGCCCGCAATAGCCAGTTCAGGACTTGGAATAGCATCACTGTATCAAGGACGTAGCCCCCTTCTATGATTTTGTTCCAGTTTGTAACATTCATTCCTAGGGTTATTTTTTGGTCCAAGGTGGCCACTTCAGTTCAAAGCATCATACCTATACTTTAGACTGTAGGAAGAAGAAAAGAGGGAAAGAAAAGGTCTCATCCCCTCCCTTTATAAATACTTCCCCAAATCTGTAGACATCACTTACACTTATGTCCCACTGACCTTTACCTACATGGCCACACTTAGCTGTATGGGAAGTTAGAAATTTTGTTCTTCGCTAGCATTCTTTGCCAAAAATTGTGGTTATCTTATTATAGGAAAAGGATATAATAGATATGAAAAGAAAACCAGTAGTCTTTACTACAGTCTACCCCTTTGTGATGCAAATATCTAGGCATGCCCTTCCTTGTCCATATAGAACACACTCATTCCTGTCAAAGATAGAAAACCATAGTTTCTTCATCAAGATTCTAGATAACTGAGGACTAGAATCTCTGAGTGATTCACATTCTTCTTCATCAGCCTGAATGTGACACGCTGTCTCATGATCATTCGGTTAAAACAAGTTTTGTGTGTGTGTGTGTGTGTGTGTGTGTGTGTTTGTCATACACAAGCCCAACATACTATGGTGGAATATGAACCAGAAAACTGCAATAGGACTCTCATTCTGAGAAGAGGAGGAGGAAAACAAACAAACAAAAAAGAACAGCAGTCACTCACACACCAATGATCAGATCCTGCCAGTGGGAAGAGTCAAGATTCACTTTTCCAGCAGTACAATCTGTTGCTTAGATAACTTCATGGGCAGCCACTCATTCTGTGCTCTGGGAAGAACTCTCAAATTCTTTGTCCTCTGTGGCTCTTGCCTGTGTCCTCTGGAAGTTGTTTCTTGGACACTATGCTCCAGGATCACTTATCAAGAAAGCACTGGGGTTGGGCAGCTTGCATGGCCCATTTTGTACTGTTGCAGACTGGGGACATCTTTAAAGGTTGAACATCTACAATAGTAGACAAGGCTTGTGGTTTCTTTGACAAAACAGTTTGCTCAAAAACCTAGTAGTCTTCCAATACAGTTAATTTAATTCGTTAATAACTTTAGGGAAAGCTTTGTTTGTTTGTTTGTTTGTTTGGGACGGAGTCTCCCTCTGTCACCCAGGCTGGAGTGCAGTGTCGCGGTCTCGGCTCACTGCAAGCTCCGCCTCCCGGGTTCAACCATTCTCCTGCCTCAGCCTCCCCGAGTAGCTGGGACCACAGGCGCCCGCCACCACGCCCGGCTAATTTTTTGTATTTTTAGTAGAGACGGGGTTTCACCATGTTAGCCAGGATGGTTTTGATCTCCTGACCTCGTGATTCGCCTGCTGTGGCCTCCCAAAGTGCTGGGATTACAGGCGTGAGCCACCGCGCCCGACCGGGAAAGATTTTTAAGTAGAAAGGGCTTTGAATGCTGATCGCACCAATGCCTCACTTACTATCCTCTTTGTTTTCTCTCAGCCAAACAGCAGTTACATCGAGGAGATCTGAACTGGTGTGCTTGGTTGGAAAGGCAATATCCTTAGTCTTGTCTGTGCCCTCAAAGTTCACAGACTTCCCACAGCAAGTGCGTTAGTCTTCTTTGATGTCAAGGTTGATGCTTTGTAGCTATTTCTCTCCTGCTTTGGTTGGAGACAGAAGCAACTGGCTTTTTCAATGTTGCAATATATAAATTACCAGGCTCTTAATCAATTTAGATTGTAGGGAGCATGAGCTTCTCCCTTAGCAGAGGTGTGTATATTCCTTCCTCTCTCTGTAGATCAGCTAGCACTATACTGAGTTTATGAGTGAAAGTAGCATAATGCAGGCAACACATATGAGTGCTCCACATTCTCCTATTCTTCTTCTTCCCTGAAAATTATCACATTACAGATTTAGTCTCAGAATTATTTTGTCTCAAACAGCAAACAAATAGTTGTTCTCCTAAAGACGTTCACATTCCATAATACCCCAAATGAATAGGGACCTAAGAATTATCAAAACTAAATGGACCCAGGAATAATCAAAATGGTTTGTGTATTTTGAGTTCAATGAGAAGTTAATTGTCTTCCCTGAATAAGGCATCATGTATACACAGAACATATGCACATCACTTGATGTAGAATAAGTATGGACTAAGGGAAATAAATTATTAAGGCTTCTAAGAGGTTCCCAAGTCCCTTGGGCTAAAATAGAACATAAATTTATTGGTATGTGCTGTATCTTGTAATGATGGGACAATAACAAAGAATTCCTAAGACATGAATACTGTTTCTAAGTCACTAATAATCTATAAACTTCCATCACCTACTTCATTCCTCTCTCCTCTCCTCATTTTATACATGAAGAAATTATCCCAGAAAGAAAAGTTAGTAACTATTCTTTGGCATAATTTGTTAATGGCAGAGCCTTGGTAAGAACTCAGTTTTCCTAATACTTTATTTTTTGCAACTGTGCTAAAAAAGACTAGAAATCTGAGTCAATAACTGCAAAGCATCTGAGATTATACCCTACTTACAAGCTAATGTTGTTAGCTTGCCACAATCTCATGGATGCTGGTAGAAAACACAAGACTCCTGGGTCAGAGATATAAAACTTTATTTCTCACAGCAAAAACAATAGGCAGAAAGTCAACATGTTTGCGTCAGTTTCCTAAGCCTCAGCTCCCATAGGGATAGCATGGCTAGCCATTATGGATGCGTGTACATGCAGTAGTTTCTGTTACAAGAGAACAATATTGAGTTTAGGGAATCTAGTATTTTGCAGAAGCCAGTTAAGTAAGCCTGCTGTTTTTCTCAGAGGAAGACATGACTTCATCCTGTAAGAAAAATGGCCTGAATAAAAGCATTTACTTTTTATCCTCTACTTGGGTCTTTCATTTTTGGCATTCCCAACAAAACAGGTAACAGCAAAGCATGCAGCAGTGCTAGAGACCCATAAAGAAGTGTCTCCCCACAATCTGCAGATACATAGAGATAAAAATGGTAGGTGTACCCTTTCAAGGGCCACACTCCATTAAATAGCTAGGCTTTAGGGTAATTCTGGTTGAGTCCCAAAAGGGCCTTTTTAAGTCACCAAAATCTAGATTCTGGGCCTCTATTTCAAAAGTCTAGGGAGTCTTTCTTGTCATCTGCCTAGGACTTAGCAGACTATGATGACAGACTGACACTGTCTAAAAAATATATGAGACTACAACATATATTCTGAGTAGACCCTGGAATATCAATTTATTAATTTATAATAAGAAATTGACTTGGTTTATAATATTCATATTGGCATGATCAGCTCATCCTGTTCCTAAAATGAACTACAAGAGAAGCCACATCAAAGTCAGAAGTCATTTTATTAATTCATTATGATAAATCACTGTCTGAGGACAGAAAATTGTTGAAGTCTATAGGATCAGCCATTCTTTCTCTGTAGTTAGACTTGTAAAGAACACCAGATCACAATCAGAAGGTTGCTTGGTGACCATGGAATCAGAAGAAGGGGAGATAAAGAAATCCAACATTTAATGGCATTAGCCTAAAATCAACATTGATTAATTCATCTCAAAAAAATGGCAATTTTGCCAATAGGATTAAATATGCATAATATTGAATAATTCTGACTCCCGTTTCTTTGAGTGATACATACATCATATCAATCTTCAAATTCATTCCTGTTCCTTCCCCAATTTTCCTCTGTGACTTCCCTTTATCTGTTCATGTAGCTAACCAGATCCTAGATCTCCGCTTCCTTTCCCTTAGTGTAACATCAAACCTAAAATAGCCATACCCAGATTAAGCATACCCACAGTGTTTCCAAACCAGAGGCAATGTCATCATGTAATTTCGTATGTGGGAGGGAAGCTCCCCAGCACAAGGGGATTTTCTGCAAAACCCTTATCCTAATAAGAGTTCTTCCTCTGGAGGTTTCTTAAACTAGGCTTATCCAGGAGCACTTTCCTCGCCAGTCTTCACAATAACTGAAAATTGCCTTCAAGATGATATCAGGAAGTCAATCTAAATGGTCACCCTTTATCGACTATTCATTGATTAGTCTTCTAGGGTACCTTTAAGGATGTAACAAACCAGAAGCAGAGGTACTATGTTTATTCAGTTATTAGTGTCTAGCACAATGATATGTGGAATCAGGCATTTATTAACTAGTGTCGTTTCCATAGGAATAACTCCAACATGGAGTAGGTTACTGCACTTATGCATTTGCAAAATAAACTTGAACACCTAGAGATGAATTTAAATGAATATATATCCACAAGTCTGCTATTTAAAGCCTCCAGACCTCATGCATACATGGCTGACCCCTATGCTGGAAATCAATGCTTAAGCAGGACTTTGCAGTGATATAAAATGCCTAGCAACTGGCAACACTAGATGCTTTGCTTTTCTCAATAGTGAGAAAAGAGTTAATGTGCAGGGTACTGTTGTTGAGCATATTATTTGCTGTTCGGAATACTGAAAATAAGTATGTGTTAAGAGTTTGTGCTCACTTTAGAAATAGAAACCCTGTGAAACAGATGATAATGACGTGGTCTTGATCTGAACAGAGCCTTACATTTCAGCTGTTTACTTGTCCTCTTCCCTAGGAGGGATTAGAATTTCCCAGAATCTCAACAGCCTGCTTTCTGCCTTTGTTTAGACTTGCTGTGTGTTGCTTTCCGTAGTTGTGATTAAGAAAAAGGAACAGAGATCAGAGGGGTCAGCAATGCTTAGATAGCTTGTTAGAGTTTTAAACTCTAATGAATAAGTTGTGGTAGGGCTAAATAAAGCCTATTTAAACCCAGAAATCATCAGTATTCTAATATAAAAGACAAAGGCTAATACTCAGAGCTAATTTGAAAAATTAAAACTCCAAAATATGGCCTAAATATGGTATAAATTTACAGAACAAAGAATTGTCTGTCAGCCCTGCCTAGTTTCAGTCTTATACTTGATATTGTGTGAAAATTAGCTTAAAAAAGAGGCAAGGGCTCCCTCTGTCACCCAGGCTGGAGTGGCACTATGACAGTTCTCTGCAGCCTTGACCTCCTGGGGTCAAGCCATGTTCCCACCTCAACCCCATGGGTAGCCAGGACTACAGGGGCATGTCACACTGTCTGGCTAATTTTTTTTGTATTTTTTGTAGAGACGTGGTTTCTCCATGTTGCCCAGGCTGGTCTTGAACTCCTGGGCTAAAGCAATTCACCCACCTGAGTGTCCCAAAGTGCTGGGATTACAAGCATGAGCCAGGGCTCCCACCAACATTTTAAAAACTTTTTGGTGATGATGTTGTTGTTGCTGGTTTTGCATGTTTTAGCCAATTACTTTGTTTGACTTGCATCTTGCCAAAATCAATTTGGTCAATCATATAGAAAACTGCTATTTATTTTAAAAAATGGTAAATCAGACTATGATTCATAATAGATGTACTTGTGCTTCAGAGAATTGTGAGAATAGTCCTGTACTGATTAAATAATGTGATGGTGCCTTTCTTGAATATGCTTTGCGAAGCAAATAAACACATATGGCTCCTCCATTTTTACTCTCAGAAAACTTTAGATATGTCTGTCCCAAAATATATTCATGAATAAGAAGGAAGTGATGATAAAATGCTATTCATGGCTAAAATGTGTCCTACTTTCTAATACGAATTTTCACAACATATCTGAGTTCTCTACTCATTAATCTATGTTTCATGCAGAGTTCAAAATGAAAACTTGCTTTTACTTTCTAATATACCATCAGTTTAATTTTGCAATTGGCTCACATACCTAGAATCAAAGATAGATATCAGTCAATGGTGCCTTTTTCTATCAATTGAAAAAGATAAAACCATACAAATAATAACAACAACAACAGTGACAAAAGCTTTTGACTAAGCCATAAGCTACAAGAGAAATACTTTGTTAATTCTCCATTTTTTCAATTTGATTAAAACTTATGTTAATTTTCTCTTATAAACTCTAATGACTTGTTTGAAAAATTTAATTGTTATGCCTTCATGTGCTTAATGGAAAGAAATGGCTAGAGATATCCAGTAACGTTTCAGAACATTTTTCTTAGAAAGTAATAATAATAATAATAATAATAATAATAAGGACCCAGTATAAACAAACTTTATAAGTTTATAAGTACTATTAAGGAAAAATTTAACTCTAGCATAAAATAATTTGACCACTGGAAGTATGCATTAACAAATAAGAGAAGTATTTATAATACAGTGATTTTTGTATTGCATCTTATACCTAAAAGATAGACTTGACTATTGGGCAGTAGCCATATGTCACTTTCCAACTTATAAATGTGGGTAATTTTACTTCTTTTAAAATCATACAGAAACAGTCTGTCACTCCAGTTAATGTACCATGGGCGGTTTTTCTAAGGTATATAAAAACTCCCAATGAGCTATAGTTTTAAGCAAGGAGCACAAATTTATAGTTCTACAGTAGTACCTGTGGCATTTGGGTATAAGCATGCATCACTTGTCAAAGAAAATGCTATGTACAAAAAAATCCAAGCCTATACAACAAATTAGAAACAGCTTCTTGTTTAAAAACACATAAAAATTTATTAAAGGATTATCTCCTAGAATTCTTTTAAATCATGGACTTTCCTTGGAAAAGTCCTCTGTGTGTCAACAGATTATAAGAAAATGACTCGCAAATTATCTTGCATTGAAACTTTTTTGTTGTTGTTTTTAAGGAAATAGGCATCAAGGAATTAAGTAATAGATCACAGTCATAAAACTAGTTAGTGGCAGAAATGAAGCCAGAACCTTGTTTTATGTAATTCAGTGATTGTTACTCTATAACCACTACCACTGGAAAAGAAGCCCAGCGCTTAAGTCACAAAGGGGAAATGAAGTGACCCCACTGGTGAGCCACACTTGTGTCTGATATCTCCTAAAGGTCATTTGAAACATGGTTCAAGTCACCCCTTTACAACTCAGCAAGGAAGAGAATCCCTCAATGACTTCACGTATAATGACACTTTCTGTCTTCTCTTGCCAGCAAGTCACACTGCAGCACTCTCCTGAAGTAAACCAAATAAAGTCTAAGCACCAGATATTTATTATCTCAATTCTGCATTTAGTGAGGGCAAGAACCATGTGTAACCCCAACTAAACTAAATTGTCTTGTTTTACAAAATAAATAAATAAACTTTAAAACTTTCAATGCCCAAACAGTAGTCCAGATCATTACTGAACTTTTTAAAGGATATTTTTACAGAAGAGATGCCAGATTATTTCAACAACAATAATGGATTTATTTATCCCTGAAATGCACTAAGCCTCATGTTAACTGCTCAAATAGAGTTTTTTCTCCCATCTAAGCTCAAGCTGTGCTGGCTCTATTTCCTACTCCTTCTTTCCCGTTCTTTCAGCCCCTCCTTCTACCACCAGATGATAAGTTTTTTCTTTCTTTTTCGGTTCCTTTCTTATGTGAAGTGATTCACTTATTTATCTAAGATTCTAAAATTTATATATTATCCCTAACAACAGACAAGGTTTCTGTAGGCTTAAAAAGAATCCTTGCTGACCGGGTACAGCAGCTCACGCATGTAATCCCAGCACTTTGGGAGGCCAAGGCGGGAGGATCACGAGGTCAGGAGATCAAGACCATCTTGGCTAACATTGTGAAACTCTGTCTCTACTAAAAATACAAACAATTAACCGGGCGTGGTGGCGGGCGCCTGTAGTCCCAGCTACTCGGGAGGCTGAGGCAGGAGAATCATATGAACTTGGGAAGTGGAGGCTGCGGTGAGCTGAGATTGTCACACTGCACTCCAGCCTGGCAATGAAGTGAGGCTCTGTCTTCAAAGAAAAAAAAAATTACAAAAGGATCATTGCCCCTGTGGCAAGGATATTTTAATATATACCTATACACACATACACACACACACACACATATATATATGTATACATATATACACATACACACACATACATAATTCTTATAATTTTGTTTTATATGTGCATAAACACATATATACTCACATATATATAATTTACACACATATATACACCCACCATATGTATATATACATAATATATATATATAGATGTATATATGTGTATTTTTTCAGTATATTTTTATTTTCAGGTGTTTATTCATGTTTACATTTGTACATATTTTGGTGTTATTTACCACTGGAAATTCAATACTCAGCCAGAACTTGTTACATGGTAACTTCAATAAACACTTGATTGACTAGTAATGAACGAATTTCTTATTTTCTGAGTCTGCTCATCTGGAAACATGGATAACCTCCAAGGTCCTCGGGGACTCCTGGAAGCCTAGCCTTCTTCCTGCTTTTCCCAAGTTCTCTCCCTGGTTGTCAAGAGAATCTCTCATAGCTAAAAGAACAGAAAGAGTGGCACATGGTCTGTACATTTACCAGAAATGATTCTTCACTAGATTTCATCATACTTCGTGGTTTAAGATAGGGCTCTCTGATATAGAATGCATATCCCCCATCAAGCAGATTTTAAAAGGCCTCTAATACACCGATTTCACAGAGGGGTTAATAAAATGACCTTACTAAAACAACTAAGGAAATCAATAATTCAACTGACAATAAACAAAAGTCTTTTCTCTTGATACACAGAGTAATTGAATAGATGGGATATAAATGCTATCATTTTGTGAATCTTTGAACTTATACATTGCATCGGTTGATTGTCTTAGTTTGGGCTGCTATAAAAAGTACCATATATTGGGTAGTTTATTAACAACAGAAATTTACTTCTTATAGTTTTAAAGGCTGAAAGTCTGAGATTAATATGTCAGGTTAGGGTGAGGGCCCTCTTCCGGGTTGCTAACTTCTAGTTGTATCCTCACATGGCAGAAAAAGGCTGAGAAAATTCCTTGGGGTCCATCTTAATAAAAAAATCTCATTAGTGAAGCTCCACCCTCATGGCCTAATTGGCTCCCCAAAATCCCAGTTCCATAACCATCACATTAGGCTTTAGAATTTCAACATATGAATTTGGGGTGGGCGGGACACAAACATTTATTATATATTGCACTGATATACTTTACTGTGAGCTGAACAATGCAGAAATCAATTATAAGATGAAATCTCGAATGAATAACAGAGAAAAATAAATTCTACATATTTCTATTATATAGAAATCAGACAATAGTAGAGCAAATGCACAGTTTACCTGAATTTTATTCTAAGTATCATGAAATCAGAAAGCAACTACATATAAATAACCACTACTATATATAAATAACCACTACTAGTAAAAGCAATTAACTGTTCAAAATAAGCACAGGCTATTAGATTGAAGTATAGGTAACAGAAAATGCTTACCAATTCCTATACCATTTCTGTCTTTTGCTAGAAATATTATTTTTGGAAGAGTTTTCCCTCAAGACATTTTTCTAATACTCAGCTACCGCATTCATAGCAGAATCTATATAAAAATACACTTTAAAATTGCCTTAAACACTGCAATACTTAATCCATTTTTATCTCAAGCAGATAGTTTTTGGAATATGATGGAAATAGAGGTAAAAATAAAAAAAAAACCCACACACACACACACACACACAACAAAAAGAAAAGAATGTGGATCTGCATTGGTCTAAAACTCGAGATCTATTTTCTTCTGTCAGTTTCACTCTTCTCCTCCAATTTTCTGCGGGAAACCAGAAATCTTATTCTAGATTTCTGCTATGGTCTAAATGTTTATGTTCCCTCAAAATTCATATGTTGAAATCCTAAGCCCCAAGGTGACGGCATTAGGAGTAGGCCCTTTGGGAGGTGAATAGATCATAAATAGGATTAGTACTCTTACAAAAGAGGCCCAAGGGAGCTTGTTTACTCCTTTCACTATGTGAGGACACAGCCAGAAGGTGCCACCCATGAGGTATGAGCCCTCACCAGTCACTGAATTCACCTTTATGTTGGACTTCCCAGCCTTCAGAACTATGAGAAATACATTTCTGTCATTTATAAGCCACCCAGTCTATGGTATTCTCTTACAGCAGCCCATATACACTGCTATTTTTTGCTCGGGTATTATCTACAATGACATGATCACAAATGGGAAGTTGCTGAGGAGATCATTGGGCCTGCATAGCCAAAAATATTTACTATTTGGCCCTTTACAGGAAAATTTTGCTGACCCATGTTTAAAAGCATGGACTTAGAATAGACAGATCTGGTTTCAGGCCCAACTCTGTTGCTTACTAGCCTGTTACTTAATCTAGAGACTGAAATACTTATCTCATGAAGAGTAGTCTTTCTATGAATAAATGAGAAGATGCACACAGACCACCATAGCAATTACCTGATGGAGAATAATATTAAATAAACACTTTTTTTAAAGTTAGCTAAGAATTTTTTTTCTAGTTGCTGTCTTCTCTGTGCCTCAGTTTACTTATACATGAAATACAGAAAACACTATAAAATTTTTACCTTAGCTTGTTGATACATTTTTCTCATGACATTAAAAATTAGGATACTTTTAAAATTATGCATATTGTTAGAAATCCATTCACCTAATTATCTATATTAGTTGCTAGGGCTGTCATAAAAAATTACTACAAATTAGGTGGTTCAAAACAACAGAAATGCATTGTCTTATAGTTCTGGAGCCAGAAGAAATCCAAAACCATGGTTTTGGCAGGGTTGTTTCCTTCAGGAAGCTTGGAGGGGGAATCCATCCTATGCCCATTTCCCAGTCTGTAGTAGTTGCCAGCAATTGTTGGTGTCCCTTGGCTCATGGCAACATAACTCCAATGTCTGTCTCTGTCTTCACATGGCCTTCTCTGTGTGTCAGACATTCTTTTAAATCAGGGCATATATTTTTAATATTTGACTTACATGTGCACATAGACCAGCAAGAAGAGACTAGCAAATTATTCAGAATAAAAAAAGAAATTTAGAAAAACTTACAGAATTTTATAAATCTATTAAAGGCTCCTATTGAAAGTGTTCCTAAGAACATTATCCTCTCCAACCTAGTCTGGCTCCACTGGTGCCCTCGATATTATTCTCTGCTTTTCAATATCTTACCTCCATTGCATCTATCATATTTATTTCATATCCCTTTCTTCCTTCAGCTGTGTGCTGTTTCTTTTTTGTCTCTGCACTGTACCTGGTGAAGAAACTGAAGAGTCAGCTGGCACTCTCTGCAGGTTCCTGTCTGCATGCCAATACTTGTTGCTCTGTCCTATTTAGAGGGCCTGAGTTCCTGATGAGGAAATGTGCTCTGCAGAAAGACCAGCACCAGTTTGGCAATCACAGAGAGAAACACTTATTTTCCCTGCTAAGCAAATAACTTATTACTGAAAAACCACTAAGAACTGAGATGAAGTCTGTTTACAAGAAATGACATGAATCATAAAAGTCTTAGCCAGGCTTAAACTATTGTGTATACATACATAGAAGCATACACAAGCACACAAACTCCAGCTGCTTATTTTTTCCTTTTCTTTTCCTTTGAATATGTCTTAATTCCCTAGTAACCCCAAGTCAAGGATTAAGTCAAGTAGGATCTCAGTAAGAATCTGATCCAACCCTGTTTTGGACAGAATTCACAGAAAGGCTTGAAGCTGGGGAAACATGCATTCCTACCAGGAACCATCAGGGAGTGTTTGGTTTACAACCATTTTATTTTATCTGGTTACCTCTCAAGAAATGGGCCTTTGACTGGTTTTGGAAGAGGATCTCAGTACTGGTTGTTCGCCTTAAAATATCATGCAAAATTTGTGTACTCACCTAATGATTTCTAATTGATAGTTACTCTTAACTTCCTCTTTGAAGCAGTATGATACATAGTAGAAAAGGATGAACCCTACAACTGGCAATCTGAATACTTGGGTTTTAACCATGTCTCTGCAATAAGTGACCTTGGAAAGTAACCTAATGTCATAGAGCACAGGATGAGATTATCTCTAAATCTTTTTATAGCTCTGAGTCAGTGATTAAATGATCTGTGAGTTCCAGTTTTATCCTTGTGAAACATAATTATAAATAGTCAATCATATCCATATACTAGTTGCTTTAACAATTTTATAAAAATGACTGGCATCCAGAATTGATAAAACATAGTCATTTATAAAAATTTTTCTTATTTCTTTGAACTATCAACGAGAATTGTGATTAAATTTTTGGTGTTTTCTTAGTGTATAGAGCACATCTTTGTACATATCAACACTAAGAGAGAAGATTGAGACAGGGAGGAGAGAAGATTGAGATAGGGCGGAAATATGAGTAAAGGAAGCTCTGGGTTTTGACTTTTTAAAAAATTGAGGTCCAAAGGAAGCAGAGCTTTTATTTTTTCTTCTTTCATGGGTACAAAAATAAATACAAGAAAATAGCAGAATGGGGAAGATAAAGATTGTGGAGTCACAGAACTGGGTCCAAATCCTTAATTCACTACTTAACATATGTATGATTTTGCCCAGTTTATGAGATTAAGTTCTCTAATTCTTAAATGTTGGAAACAAATACCATGAGTGTATGTGGTAATGATAATGTAAAATAACATACACACATTCCCTAGCAAGGGGCTAGTCATCCTAGATCAGTACTTCCCAAACTTATCTAAAGTGCAAACAGATCACCTGAGATCTTGTGTAAGTCAGATTTGAATTCACTACTTCTGAGCTGGGGCCTGAGAGTCTGCATTTCTAACAGTCTCGCAGGTAATGCCAAAGCTCTGTGTAGCATGGGTAAAGGCATTTGATAAAAATGTAGAATGCCTTTTGCCTTTATCCTTCCATTTCCAAGCATAAGTACATATTTATTTTGAAATGATAGAGGGGAAGGTTGGGTTTTTTTTGTTTTTGTTTTTTCTCTCCCTGATCAGTACGCCTCTTCTGTTCCAGTCATCTGTCACCTATAGTCAGGGCAAAGGACACCAACAGTGTATCATTTTCAAGTCATATTGTGTCAACTTGCTGGGACAAGTTCTCCAAACTTTCACAGAGCTCTGTGATCCTTCCTTTATTTTTTTTCAGCCATCACCTCCAGTTCACAAATGTTAGATTTATTTATTAAAGTCTTCACCCTCTTTTCCACTAGAAAGGCAAGATTTCCAGTGAAACTCTTTTCTTTCACTTCTTCCAAACTTCTTTCTGTTAAAAACAAATATAACAACGACAAAAAAAAAAAATCTTTCTCTTACATATCTGCAGGCTCATGGCTTTAGCATTTTTGTGCTCTTCTATTTCTCTAAATGATAGCAAAGGGCCTAGCAACCATTTACTTGTCTTTCTAGTTCTTTCAGTCAATAATAGATGATAATTTACTCTCCCTCTGTATGATTGGAGCATATTTTAAATTATCCATTTAAGCTTGATCTGTAATTAAAATTATGTGGGCATTTGTGACATTATTCTGCAAAAATGCTCTGTGGGCTTTCTCTGATCTAGCTCATGGAGTCCAGGTGCAAAGCAGCATAAAAACACTGAGGGAAAAATCAACCCTATCTTGGGTTCACACACCGTCCATTTATCTGCCAGCTCACAAGCAAAATTCATAGATGTGTCTTTCCAGGAGATTAAGTATCTCCCAGAGTCAGCAGGAAATCTGAACTGTTATCTTATTGCACTTAAGTAAAAGGCAGTCAGTCCTCTCACTCTCTCTCTATTCCAATGTATTTCATGGAGCACAAGCACTGCTTTATAAGCAAACAAATATATGCCATGTAAGAGTCTATTATTATTCACGAATACTCACTTACGTCCCCATAAGAGGATTACACATTTATACCCATTTTTAAATGATGTGCAAGACCTTCTTGCTATTGACATTGGTTGTCATTTGACTTGCTTTGGCCAATGAAATCGCAGAAGTGATGTGCACCACATCTTAGCACAGGCTCCAAGAACTACTAATAGTTATGTCTCAGGCTTTCCTTCTGCCATGGGAAGAGCGTGAGCCAGGTAAATGACATGCACCTGACCCTAGAATGAGGAAGACACATGGAACAGGAGCAAAACTGCAGTTGAACTGTCAACATGAGCAAGAAATAAATTTTATTATTGGAGTCACTTAGACCTTGACAGTTATAACAGAATAACCTAGCAAAAGCTGATCAAATCAGTGCTTTTACCTACACAAATGATTTAAAGGAGAGGAGAACAAAGCCCTAAATAATAGAAAAGAGAACAAGCTAAATATCCAACTAATTTCCTACATTTTTAAAAGGCGAGAACTAAACAATTACATTCTTCCTTTTGCCTTAGCAAATCTGTGCTAGGAAAGGCTTACTGATTTCATCAAGATTCTAGTGCCACTTAATTGAAAGTACCTGCTTTTCAAGTTGGAATGAAAATGACGATGAGGTATTAGATGAGGAAAAACTTCAGATCATTATGATTTGTCAGGTGTGTGACAGGGTTAATGGTAAGCAATGTAATATATTTGCTCTTCATGTTTTAGAACCAGGAAAAATACCAGGAAATACCTGAAGATTTATGTCCAGTGTTTTAAAGAAGGAAATAAGATCTTTCTAGATTCTAGGGCAAATTCATGCTTTCAAATGGTTATCAAGATAGTGATACAATAGGTAATAGAGCAGAGTAAGTTCTACTAAGAAAGTTTATTTTTCCTTTTCTCTGTCTATTATTATTATTATTTTGCCCGATAATCTTTGCTGTTTATTAATGACAATCTGAATTAAACCCTTGGCACCTACATTGTCATTAGAAAGGTTTGGGCTACAGGGCAAGATAAAGAACTTTAATAAGTCATTATTAGCTGATCTTCATGCTTCCATTTGATTCCAGCCTACATACCAGCAGTGGAAGAGATTCAAAAATGACCTCTAAAAAAGGAATTGCAATTGAGCCAAAAGTATGGTGACTCATAAGTTTTCTTTACAAAAAAAAAAAGAAAAAAACTCTAGCAAAAAGGCAATTTAACAGTCTCCTACATCTCAGTGATTCATGAATGCTATATTTATGCATATTCATGAAAGAAAGATCTTAAAAGAATACTTTGTCACTTTTTTCTCCTTTTGATGCAGGCAGAGCAGATACTAAAAGGACACCTAAGCCATCTGTTCAACTCCAAAAACTCTAGAACTCAACTTTTCTGGCCATACAGGACTCTTGAATGTTCATGCTTTCAGGATTTATGGTTGTCTTTAGCTGTTTGAATACCAAAATGCATGGAGAAACAATGGTGTAAAATACTTAGCACCCTAAACATTTCCATTTCAAATGACTATTTGTTTTAATAGCTGTTTTATTTTCATGATACAAAATTTTAGAATTATCTCTTCAAATTTGGCTTGAGATTGGCATTTCATAAATTCAAGTGAGTGCATAATTTTATACAGTTCAGCAAGTATCATCTACTTATCTTTAAAGAGCAAAATGCAATAGAACTAGTGAATGCCAAAAAAAAATCCCTTTTAAGCAGCGTGATCTCATAGTTTATCATCCAAACTGTGGAAATTTTTAGAGTAAAAGTAGGCCCTATTAAAATTATATGAGAATTGTCTCAGGCAAACCTAGATATATAATAACATGGGCTATAGAAAAAATTGAAATTTGAATGTTAAATCAAAATTAATGAGACATTGATCTTTGTTAGAGGTTTGCTTTAATCATGTTTATGATAAGCTTCTTAAACTTCCTTGGTTTCCTTATTGGCTAGCAGAAGGCTGGGACTGTCTAAATGGTTTAGTGAGTTTGATAGTTACCTCTTCTAATATCTGATTTCATGATCATAGTTAGGATGTGCTATGGACTTTATGTACGTCATATTATTTGGTCTTTAATGCAACATTATGAAATAGTTTCCCAATTTTTCAGAACATAAAATTGAGTCTCAGAAACAGTAAATAACTTGTCCAAATTCATGAGCAAGTGTGAAGTGGAGCCTGATTGAAACCCAGTTCTACCTAGATATAAAAAGATACATTATTTCTTAAAGCTCTTGAGAATTTTTCCCTTTAGTCTTGCCTTTAGAGGGATAGAAGGCAAACGCCAGGAAAATCTTTCCTACTTCAGGGAAGACAATGGATATGAAGCTTATCCTTTATATACTATCACACTATGTAAAGGATATCATACATCCTTTCTCATTTAATGGCTTTTAGAATCTTGGCTGGCCTTTTAAGAAATGCAAAATGATCACTTTTGTGAGATATAAAATGTTTATTTGAGAGCTAAGAGTAATTCTAATCACCTTAACCAAAACCCAGTATGACTCTATTGGAAAGAAAAGGAATCTGTACTCACACAATTTGGAGTTGAAATATGCTGGGTGACTTTGGGAAAGTTGTTCTGCATCTCAGAATTCTAATATCCCAATCTGGGATATTAGATTAGATATTAGATAGTATTTTTCTTAGAAAATTGACTTAATGACAGTAAATTGGAAAAAATATATATAATGGAGAATTACACAGGGCCTGGGTTATATTAAGGCCATGCATAATGGGCGTTAGTTTATTTGTTTTTTCTCCTGATAGCACCAAAGGATTTCAATGTAGACATTGGGAAGAGTAAGAAATTTGAAGAAGAAAATCTGAGTTTAAGTCCTAGCTATTTATTAGCTTTTTAACTTTGAGATAATCTTTGAAGTTGAAATTCCTCATCTTTAAGTGGAAACTATAGGAATAGGTGTCTTTAATATCTCTCAGGATCATTGTCAGTTGCAAGTAAAAGGAACAAAAAAGTTCTTCATGAATGATGCCTTTCAAATATAGTTATTATTCTGGTCATGATGATGATGATGATGATCTGGACTAGTGACTAGGAAAATATCTGTGTAGTTGACAATCATATACACTAGACTTGAAGTGAAGATGATGTAGCTGGTCTTTCAATAACACTTAGAGAACCACTGAGATAGAACATACTTGGCAAAGGGAGAATAGCAGAATATAAGGTTGAAAAAGCAGGTCCAAACTAAGATCTTGGAAGCTTTTAAAGAATAAGAAATAGGCAGAGCATTTGGAATTCCTGAAGATTTTTTTTTACCAGAATGGTAATATAAACTATATTGTGATTTAAGAGATATTAGTGTGGACAAGTGTGTGCAGATGATGATGTTCTGCTGAGTATTAGATTGCCTGTAAATAGTATATTCCATCTAGAGCAAATCCAAAGTCCAACCTGGCAGGCACTTCACATACATGTTTTAGGAGTGGAGTTTGATTACAAGTTTAAAGTGTTATTTAAAACTTTTTTTCTTTTAAAGGACCTTTCTGGGAACTTTTGTGGTGATAGAACTATTTCGCATGGTACTGTGGTAGTGGATATACAACTGTGTGCATTTGTCAAAACCCATGGAAATGTGCATCACAAAAAGTGAACTTTATTCTATAAAACTTTAAAAAATTAAACAGGATATTAAAGAAACACAAGATGGAATGCAGACTCTGAGAAATGAATCTGTGTAACAAATGAATCACATAACCATACTGAAACAAATGAGGAAGAAAGGAGCTGATCTAAGTAACTTTGTGAAATTATCCTTTGATTTGATAATGTAAGACTAAAGATTAAAAATAACTGTATCATAGTTGGTAAATCCATTTCTCATTGGATTATGTTTTACAGTTCTGAAACTAATATTACATATATACTAGGGTTGAAAAATAAGAAAAATATAGATAATAAAAATTAGCTTTCCAACTGCCTAAGAAAGAAATTAAAAGTAAGCAAAGCCAAAATGCTAGAATGAACCATATGGTGTTTGACTGGAGTTGGAGATATCAATATGAAGTCATGTTGATATATACACATATATGCATACATATGAATATATATGTATACATATTTCCACACATAAACATATGTGTGTGTACATATATATACACACACACACAAGATACATAAATAAACATAAATATATGTGTATACATGCACGGGTATACATACATGCCTTCCCTAACACTATTTACTGAGAAGTTTAGAAGTACTGACTCCTCAGTAGTGACTAGTGCAACTAGTACCAAGAACTTGGTCTCTATTACCACTCTTCAATAATAGAAACCAGGAATCTTTGGAGAAATGGCTAATTCTGGGGCTGGGCAGGGAAAATTCAAGATGAGCCTAGAGCATCTGGTGGTGCTAGGATGTAAAGAAGTGCTCAAGAAAAAAAAAAAAGAAAGGATGAGGTGCATATCAAAAGGACACAGACATAATCTAAAGAGCTCCAAATGGCCAAAACTGGAACAATTTAAGCTACAAAACTGGAACAATTTAAACTACAAAATAAATATTGATAGTGTTGTATTATAACTGAAAGAATAAAATATATATCCGTGAGTCCATACTGATGTAAACTATTGAATACATATGTGAGTGACATAGAAGGAATAGTCCTCCAGAGGAATTCCAATTAATAAATATAGGAATGAGGGAATACAGAAACACCATCAGAACACCATTGTAATAATTGCAGCAAGTGATATTTACTGACATATAATGATATCCCAAATAAATTAGGCCAAATTTTAAAGAGAACTAGGATATCAGTATATCCCCAATGTATCTCCCTGATAAATATGTATTAATTACTATGGCAATTTTAATATGTTCACAGGTTCTTTGATAATATTTTTATAAAGGTGGAGCTTAATTCCTATCCCTTTGAGTGTGGAGCTGGTCTGAGTAGATACTGATACTGAGTAGAGTATGGAAAAAGAAAAATAGTCACTTTACAGTGGAGAAATATGACAAAAAGAAAAACAGCTTAACCAAATTATTAAGGTTAGCATCACCAGAAGTAAGATACATTAATGTAATATATCCCTAGTATGATAGAAAGAGAAGGGCACATCAGCTCTGTGGTATTCCTCTCTCAAATACATACGTTCAGTCGAATCATGAGAAAACATCAGAGAAATCCAAATAGAGGGGCTGTCTGCAAAAATCCAACCAGTACTCTTCAAAGTGTCAAGATAATGAAAGACAGTGAAGAAACATCACAGACTAGAGGAGATCAAGATACATGAGAACTAAATGCAATACGGTATCCTGGATTGGATCTTGGAATAGAAAAAAGACATTATGGGAAACATTTGGGAAATCTGATTAAATCCACAGTTTAGTTAGTGACATTGCACCAATGTTAATTTCTTAGTATTGAAAATTGCATTGATAATTCATAATTGATATTTGATAATTGTCCCATGTTTATTTAAGATTTTTACCTTAAAGGAAGCTGAGTGGAGGGTATACAGGGACTTAGCTTCATCATTGCAGTTTCTCCCTAAGTCTAAATTTACTGCAAAGTAAAAAGTTAAAAAACTCTTGAGATAAGGAATTTGTCTTATTAAAGTAGTGAGCAGATTAATTTAGTTCAATGAGATTAAACAACTAGAGATATTAGAAATGTTTTTTCAATACTTGCTTTCTCCCTCACATTTATTTTCTCCAAGTGCATGATGTTCATTGTCACTTTCAAAGCATTCTAAAGTTGACATCCTTCTTCTCCCACACTTCCTTTATCACGAAGCTAACATTTGTCTGGAAGAAAGCCTAATTTACCAGACTTCACCGTACTCCTTAAGTATTACCAGTTCCAAGCCCTCACATGGGAGTTTACTCGGGATTCAAGGCTCTGTTGCCTTCCTATCTCCCTACAATCCCCTTCAGTTATTTTGTGGTTGTTTCTCACATGTGCTCTACCAACCAAAGGCATTTGTGTTCCAAAATGAAATGTGCCAGATGAATTATCTCTACGGTAAAGGGCTAAATCTTTACAGACTATCAGCCTTCACAGTATTTTGGTGGCTGTAGTGGGAAAGGCGTTTCATGAATACTTCAAATAAATCCATCGAATGTTTCTAAAACTATTCCAACTCTTAGCCTTTCTAATTTAAGGGCATTTTCGTACTTCACAAAATGCAATCTCCACATTCCTATTCACTTCACGCAAAATAAAAATTTTACATCTGTTGAGGTGTTTCATTTTGCTGTTTTACACATCTGTTGTTCTGTGACCCTTCTTGTTAGACCCACTTGTCACCATATGTGGTCATAATAAAAGACATGAGAAATAGGTTAATTGAACATTTATAGCTGCCTTCAAAAAGAATATATCCACTCCCCTCCCAGTCACGGTTTATTTTGGGTGTATAAAATCTCCCTCTGTCTTTCTTTGTGTTTTATTTTCTCTGAGTGTGGCAGTGTGAGTGAGTTTTTGTGTCTCCATGGACTTCTGTGTGTGTGTGTCGTTACAAAATTAGTAAAAACCCATTTGAAAACATTGTTGCCAACATGAATAATAAATTGTTGCACTTTGATGGATTTTCTTAGAATGTTGTGTATATCCAAGATAATGTGTGCACCAGGATAAATACATTATCATAGCAAATGCTTCTAAAATTGCTGAGTAAACCATAACATTCAGTTTGACTTAATGGTCACATTGTTTTAATTCTTCAGACGTTCAAGAAATTGTTTCTCTTTAACTGAGCTGTGTGTACCTCTCTTTTCAGCAAACTTTTTCTACTTTCTCTCTGGCCAGTCCCTTAACTAGCTAATGAACCAATTGTTTTAGACACATAAGGCAGAAAAGTTTGCAGAAATATTTCATAAAAATGTGAGTTATATGCTTCAACTCCTAAAAGCCAGCAGGGAAACCCGAGATTTCCTTTCAAAACAGAGAGATTACCATTGTGCATTAAAGTTTGATGAATCTGAGTGCTCAGAATACATCCTCAAACTATTTTATTTTCATTTGAAGAGAATAGGTCTAGTAAATGACATATCATGATATATTAAATAATATTCTCTAAGTATGCCAAGTTCAGAAGTTCATACCATCCTTTATGATCTAGTAGTGGCAAGTATATTCGTATTTTTTTAGATTATGTAGCATCACAGAAAATACCTTTTACTAAGTTTACTAGCTGATATGTAATAACATTACCAAATAGAAACCTGAGAAAAATCTGGAGGATATCCTCAGGTATGTCTTCTTCAAACCTATATATTACTAACAGGTTGGGGACCAGTTAATGGAAAATGACTTCAGTGAGGGTGAAGGACATTGGAAGATATTCTCAACTCCTTGGATTACAGGAAACAACAAAGGGGTATCAAAAGTGATTTCCAACCACTCAAAGATGGAATACATACAATCTTACTAGAGTGTGTTTATTATCTTTCAGTGGATCTTTGCTGACCTTATGTTCTCAAGTGACTTATGAAAGAAAGATAATTTGACACAATGTCAAACTTTGAAGATAGAGACTGGCCAATCCTATGCTCTGTGCATACTCAACAGTGCTCTTATCAAATTATCAACTTTTTAGAGTAGTAAGTTAATTTTCTTCCTCCTTATGGGCAGAGAACACATGCATGTCATCTTTATATATCCTGTGCAAGTAGTAAATGTTCTAAAAATGTCTATTTTTAGGTAACAAGTAAGATCATGAACCAAGATTCAGAAAGGAAATTACCCTCTAGGGCAGAAAGGGTAACATGACACGTGGGCAGCCCCTTCCCAGTCCTCTCTTCCAACACACATTGCTACTTGAAATTCTTTGCTACTTAGCCCAATTACTGCCTCCAAACATCTACTATCAATTCATCAGAGTTGGTATGTAAGGAATACTTATCTGCCTACAGAGCTTTAAGAATGGCTTGCTGTTTAAACCAGGGTTTGATGTAAAATACAGGCAATCTCTAATTTGGGAGTGAGGGGGATTCACGGCAGCAATGGCCAACTAGGGTTTCTCAATCCATTACTCAAAAGACTAGTAGCTCATTGTCTCAAATTGAATTCCAAGTGGCTGCTCCTCAGGAAGGCAGGTATGCCAACTACCCATTTCTTGGAGGAAAATAGATTCCTTTTAATGAGCACTCTAAGAAAGGATGGAAAAAAGCAAGACCGTTGAGTATTTTGGGGATCACTTCTTGGAGTTTTTCACTGGGTTACTGATCTTGAGTTGAAGGTTCTTGGATTTGTGGTACTTTGGTGCTCTAAAGCATCCCCTTTAAGTGTTCTCATTCTAATCTTCCAGCAGGCTCTACCTGCAAGGCACCCTGGATTCCAGCAACTTAATTGGTGAAATCTAGAGAATAAATTGAAGATCTTCATGCTCAAAATGTATTCTTTGATTAAGAGAAATAATAAATTAGACCTCCAGTTTTTATTCTAGAGTGTCCAATTTTTTCTATCAGGAAAAAAGAGGAGAGTAGGTTCTGTGAAGAAATCATATTCAGGAATAGAAACTTAATATTCTATCTTGTGTTTCCTGGAGCTTGAGGGCAACAACAGGGTGCAGGAGGGTGGGAAATTCCAGTATAATAGAAGACTTTCTGGTTGCAAACTCTTCACCCCTTGAACAATTAAGTGTCTCATTCTTCCTTAATGCAGAAATTCTCTATCCTGGCAACTGAAAAATACACCCAGGCTGAACAGGTAGCCTACTGATAGATAACTAATTAGCCCCTGCTAACCAAAGTGCTAAAAGAATAATACCACTGTTTGATTTTTATATTGATATTCCATTCTAAAAAAAGGTGTCTCCAATTTGCAATATAATATTGTCCAATTAGAAAATAATATTATCTATGATTAGCACTTGATTGACACCTGTCTGATTTACACTTCTTTGGCGCCCAGTTTTCCAATAATAGTAAAACAATCAATGTTCTATAATAGAAATCTTGGGGGCTAAAATGTTAAGTAAATTTATTTATAAAGTAATAAACCCAGTTTTATTTAATTACTCTAGTATCTAATATGTCTGAAAGGCATAAAGATGAAAGCAAAACAACAAACTTATTTCTTTTAATTCTCAAAAGTATTAATTAAAGCAATGGATCTTCATTTAGGATGCTGACTTAGTTATTGCACTAAAAAACTCTTTTCTGTAAGCATAATTTACTATTAACTCTCATTTTTTAAATGTTCTATGATGAAGATATTTTCTATCATCAAAAGGAAATATGTTAAATGAGAAAACGATTTTGTACTTAAGTGTAATTATTAGAAGTGTGCTAATAACATAAAAATATTGGTGCTATATCTACACATGCAGACAAATTTGAGTTTAGGCAAATAGCAAATTACTTTAAAAGCCATCACCTATCAAATTTTTTTCCAGGTTGGCTCATGTGAACAACCACAGTCTCAGGTAAAATTTTTTTTAAATTATGCACAAACAGATGTGAAATTATCTGTGTTTAATTCCTCAAAAAGGATGGATACTGTTAGAGCAATATATTTCAGATGAATCATTTCTCAGCTATGAATTGAAAATATCTCCATTGTATCAGCCTTTTTAAACCTTTTTATCTAAAAATTTCATCTTTGAGTCAGATTTCTCCACTCATGACACATTCTGATAGTGTCTGGCCTACTTCTACAGCTTAAAGAGTGTTCATTAAAATGAAATACATTAACATGTAAGCCACAGATGGGGAAGATAAAATTGCTTTAAATAACTACCAAGGAAGTAGGTGTAAATGAAAACAGTTATAAGTTGAAAATTAATTCAGGCATTAATACTTTGATACCAGACAGATTTCAGGCTCAGCAGTTAATTATTCATTCTAAAATGCTTGAAATAGCCTTATTATTTAAAGACAGAAAAACTTAGAGATAA
Source organism: Mandrillus leucophaeus (assembly GCF_000951045.1). Lineage (NCBI taxonomy): Eukaryota > Metazoa > Chordata > Mammalia > Primates > Cercopithecidae > Mandrillus > Mandrillus leucophaeus. The sequence goes on along the minus strand of NW_012098432.1, from coordinate 1,102,753 downwards.
GACTGGTCATTCAAAAAGAGGCTAGATATGAATCAAAAGTTAAGATATTTTGGCACTTGCTGTTAATAAACATTTGCTATAGTAAGAAATGCAGTTCAAATATAATCTTATTTCTAGAAAGTATATACTCAGTAGAATTTTTAATAATAGAAGGATAAAAGAAAGAAGCAGGAAATTGCCTTTTTTTTTTTTTACATGTTTACAAGCTGCCTCAATTTTTCTGTGGAAGGAAATAGAATGTAAATAAATAAAATCTGTGTTAAAAATTTTAAGAATAGAAAGGTCTCTATATGTCCCTATTTATTTAGGTCAAATGCAAAGAAATGTCTTTTCCTGGCAATGCCATTTCTCTGCATTGTCAAGGGATTGGGCAGTTTCAATTGCTGAATTCTCCTGAGAATATGCTGTAAAGCAACTTACACTTTTGCCTACTTACAGAGTCAAAGAAAAACCAGAGTTGGGCAGTAGTTAAAGCAGTAAACACAGATTTTATTCAGGAACTAGTGCAAGAAGGAAAAGAGACCTCATTATGGAAGTGAGCTCAATTCTGAATATAGTGTGGAATATATAATGTCATATATACAATACTATATATACAATTCTATGTAGAGAGAGACTATACAGAATATATTCTATATGTATATACATATAGAATATTGTATATATATATAGAATATATTCTTCTAATATATTACAGTCTAGGCTGTGGTCTCGGGAGCTAGTGCAGGGGCTGACTGTAGCCACAAGGTAGTATATGGAAGGAAGTATGAATTTGTGGGCCTACACAGGTTTACAACCTGAATGAGAATGTGGTTGTTCTATAGTTTTATATCTGTGATCCTAGTGTCCATATATATATATATATAAATAGAAGGGCCACAGGATAAGAATCAGTGGAAGAAAAATTACTAAGGGAAAACATTAGAGTTAAAGAAGGTCTCTGGTTAAACAGACCTAATAATATTCTCGCTAAAGGCAGACCAGGTGATTACATATCACCTGGGGAAGATAAGCAATTAAGAATTTGATCAGATATCAAGTGATGATATGAAGAGTGAGAGATTCTCTCCAATCTAACTGAGCAAGATTCCTGCTACAACTAGGTGCTTCAGGGGCAAAAAGGAAAAAATGCCAAAGTCGAGGCCTATAGGGCTTAGGAGAAGCCTGACTTTAGTTAGATCAAGGAAAGAGTCTTTGTCAATATATAGTGTATTCTAAAAAGAAGAAGGAGAAAGACTGTTTTTAATTAAAGATATAGAAATTTTCACACTTTGGGCCCATGCTTTGCTACTATGCACATGAATATGAATGGATTATTTTTAGGCTCCAAACCCTTTTGAGGAGGTGTATTTTTTAAATGAAGTTACAGAAGAAATGTTTAAGATCATCTTCCCAAGATGGCCAATGGACTTTATATCAGGTATAAAATCACATCAATTGGAGTCTCTGCGCAACCCTAATACTGAAAAGGGTTTTGAAACTGACATCCTGGCCAGCAGGAAAGAGCACCGTGATTGATTAGTGATGTCTAGCATGGGTGGGAAAGGGAACACTAATAAATATGTTATTTTCCCTGATTTAAATTTTTCTTTGTATAGCTGGCTAAACAAAGTTAAACAAGTTACCTAAGATCTTAAAAATAATTAAATGCAAGACAAGCAAAGACTCCAGGTATCCTGATTTGCAGTCTTTGTTTTATATATCACACTGAATTTACCTGATTTTATTTTTTGTGTACATATTAATATACTAGAAACATTTGTGTGTATACGTACATGTATGGCTGTCTGAATATGCCTTTGAAATATTTAACCATATGAATAGTTCATTAGGCCATTATTTCTCAATTTCTCGTCTCATTATTTGTTTAAAAGTAAGAGAAAGTATGATTGAAAGTCCCCCAAAACTACAGTATGTTTGATTTTTCTTTCATAATTGTCTTTAATGGAATCTGATATTTTCCAGAAACTTTTAATGTTCACATTTTTGATGAAATGAAGATGATTGTAAAAGAATCATGCTTGCATTTTTGTGTTAAGGTAGGAGAAATTCCACTGGCAATCCCGATGGAATATGCAATGTTACTTAAGTATTTATAAACAATATCTATAGAAATTATTCTTAAAAGCATAAAATGTAGAGTACCATACTATATTACACTAAATTCTTTTTATAATGCTGGTCTCGGAGACAACATAATGCCCATGTTGTAGGTGTTCTAAGTTATTCTCAAGAGATGCATTATACACTTAAAACAGTGAATACATAGGGCTTAACTCATAGCTTGCCCAACTCTATCTTGCTCATAATTTGGCATGTTTCAGTGTTGTAGAAAGAAACTAAATTCCTTAAATCCTTTCCTACAATTTGACTGTTGCCTTTATCCTATGGGTAGATTTTCCTACACCAAGGAAAATTGTGGTCCAATTTATCCTACTAAGTGATCTAGATAAGGAGCGGAATGTGGATGTTAGGAGGAAACTCCTAGACACTAGTCTAGGCTGTGGTCTCAGCAGCTAATGCAGGGGCTAACCATGGCCACAAGGTCATATATGGAAGGAAGTATGAATTTGTGGGCCTACACAAGTTTACAGCCTGAATGAGAGTGTGGATGTTCTATACCTGTGATCCTAATGTCCCTGCCTGAAGGGCTGGATTCAAGTCTGGAGCAGTAGACAGGAAAAAAAAAATGGGTAAGTAACAAAGAAGTCAACTCTGAACCTTGCAAGTGTGAGTTAGGAAAGATCCTTTAAAGAAGTGCTGCTTCCAGGAAATGGCAGCACTGGGAACTAATAAGGGAAGGCACTCTTAAGGACACAACATAGTGTCAACTGTAAAATATTATGCCATTTATAGATCAACACAACTGAAAA
>NW_012098432.1:1097016-1099589 GCF_000951045.1 Mandrillus leucophaeus | reverse complement strand
AATGAGAATGAAATGATCATAGATGGAGAAGCTAATCTGTGCTGAACTTGGAGGATCCTCACAACACATGAGGGGCAAAGGATGGTGAGGCTAAAAAAACTCAAAGACTGTCTTCTCCACCATTTGGACTTGGACGGTAGAAATGATTGCCCACAATGCTGTTAAATTCATGAAGGAATGGGTGATTTATAATATAGCTTACTTTTGCCATCTTACCATATAAATGAGGAAGGAAGTATAGATCATTGGAAACATTCCTTATTATTCAATTGTGCACTCCAGGTCCTGGTATGTAAGCCCTGGCACAGATTAGACATGCATTCAATAGATTCCGACTGAAGTTTATTGAACACTTGCTATATGCCTGGCTCTATACTAGAAGCTTGAGCTTTCAATGGCAGTCAATTGCTGACAGGGTCTCTCCTCCCACTCACCTAGGGGATATGAAATAAATATTTAAAACAATCCATGAAAGAATATTATTCAGACAAGGTAGATATTATATGACTCTCCACCTCTCTTCAACCACTACTGGAATTCTCTATGCAGTGCTTAAGAGCATAGGGCTTTGGGGTTTAACAGACCCAGGTTTAGATTCATCCAGTTTCACTAATTTTCAAGTAAATGACTTTGGAAGATCCCTTTACTGTGCTGTGCCATTGTTTCCTCATCTATGAAATAAATATGTTTTTTAAAAATATTTAGAGAGTCTAGTGCTTGGCCAGTTTTGGCTCTCCTTCCCTTCCAGAAGCACTTGGGAAGATTTTAGACAAGATCATGTGACTTTTTCTGACCAATGAAATTTTGAGCAATTTTGAGTGTGGGACTTCTGTGCCAAAGCATGGAGGAATCAGTGCATAACACTCTGTCTCTTTCCCCACCAAGCTGAACAAAGAGAACTTTTGTTCTTTCTGGATAATACACTAATAAGACGGTTAATCTGGTCTCAGAGGGATATACAAATAGCATGTAGCATGGCAATAAATAAACATTTGTTATGTTAATTCCCTGAGATCCTAAGGTTGTTTAAGATCTGAAGTAATGTCTAATGTATTCTGACTAATATATAGGCCTAGATTAGAAAAAATATTTGAATTGCTTAGCATAATGTTTAGGATATAGTAAGCACTCAATAAATGCTAGCCTTTGGCTTAGACATAGATGGTTTCTCTGAAAATGTTTAATTTTATAGCTCTGGTCTCCAGAAGGATAAAGTTATAGACACTTCTCTAAGTATAAGAACTCTCCTGTTCTCAATACAGGGAAACTATCAACCTCTATCCACACAGACTCATATGAAATGACTAGCTCTTTCTTTTATTTAAATCACTGTACGTTGACAATATTTGCTGTACCAAAGGGGCTCATGTTATTCAGCTCTACAAAGTCGCAAATAATATATATTTGAAAACAAGTGGTAGCTGATGTAAGCACCAGATGGCTCAAACATAAAATCAAGGGAGCTGCTTTTAGCTCTACCCCAGGGCTCTTAAAGCCGCCTTCTCAGTGCTCCTTTATATGTTGTAGTTTATTTCTGAAGTGACAATAAAATTGGGAACGGCAGAATGGAAAGGAGCACCACAGCCTCGGCATGTTTTAACAATCTGCTATGCATATGAGATGAAACGTTGCCATCACTAGAATCAACAACATCTTGACACATGATTCAAACGTCAAGAATATCCAAGAATGTAAGATGTCTTTGAAACAGCGACAAGAAGCTGAAGTCAAATCCAGATTGGAGCCCAATGCCTAAAAGGATCTCATTTCCTTTTTTCTGAAGGTTGACAAATTTGTAGAGCACAGATTTAGCCTTGGGGACTGAACCTCTGAGAGATCCATTATTATAATTATTTGCATTTGGTGGCAGCATGGAGGGTGCCTCACTTAGTGTGAAGGTATCACAGAGAAGTGTTGTGCCCAAAGCAGCAGAAATGTTGCTGTTCAGAGAAGTTATTAGCTACAGAAAGGCTTACTGTGCCTACAGAATCAGCCTCATCTTCAGAAAATAAGTGATGGAGCTATATTAGTTACGTTTTGATGCATAATAAGTATCCCCAAATTGTGCAGCTTAAAACATCAAACATGGTATCTCAGTTTCTGTGGGTCAGGATTCCAGGTGTGGCTTACCAAGGTGGTTCTAGTTCGAGGTCTCTCATGAGACTGTAATCAACATGATGGCTAAGGCTGTGATTTCATGAGTCCAGATAATTTGTTTCCAAGATCACTCAGGATGGTTGTTGGTAGGAAACCTCAGTCTCCCACTATGTGGACTTTTTGATAGAGTTGCTCACAACAGTAGGCTTCTTCCAGGCTACTGATCAGACGTGGTGAGCAGTGGGTGAAGCACACAAGACACAAATTGCAGTGACTCTTTTAATTCAGAGCAAAGCTATATAGCAGCACCTCTGCCACATGCCGCTGGTCAGACACACCAATCCCAGTACAATGAGGTGAATACCAAGAAACCAGAATCATTGGGAGTCATCTCAAAAGCTGGCAACCACAGATGTCATGGCCGCATAAAACTGGTAAAGCAGTGCTCTCCCCTGCCTTCTTATTTTTCTCTGCTG
>NW_012098432.1:1094486-1096918 GCF_000951045.1 Mandrillus leucophaeus | reverse complement strand
GGTATCTCAGTTTCTGTGGGTCAGGATTCCAGGTGTGGCTTACCAAGGTGGTTCTAGTTCGAGGTCTCTCATGAGACTGTAATCAACATGATGGCTAAGACTGTGGTTTCATGAGTCCAGATAATTTGTTTCCAAGATCACTCAGGATGGTTGTTGGTAGGAAACCTCAGTCTCCCACTATGTGGACTTTTTCATAGAGCTGCTCACAACAGTAGCCTTCTTCCAGGCTACCGATCAGACGTGGTGGGCAGTGGGTGAAGCACACAAGACACAAATTGCGTGACTCTTTTAATTCAGAGCAAAGCTATATAGCAGCACCTCTGCCACATGCCGCTGGTCAGACACACCAATCCCAGTACAACGATGTGAATACCAAGAAACCAGGATCATTGGGAGTCATCTCAAAAGCTGGCAACCACAGATGTCATGGCCGCATAAAACTGGTAAAGCAGTGCTCTCCCCTGCCTTCTTATTTTTCTCTGCTGGGTCAATTTTCAAGATGTACATGAAATCTTCACTTCTGTCTGGGGCCACACTGATATGAAAGAATATCCTATTTATTAATCTCTCATTTTGTAAATCTTTTGACATCTCAAAATATCTTTCTCTTTCTATTCTGTTTCTTTGGTGGGCTATTCTCATTTCTAATTTTCTTCAAATTACATTAACGCTGCAATGTTGTGAGTCCAGGGTTTAGAAGACCTCCTCTCCAACAGGAAAGACACAAGAATAGACTGTGAGTTGCAGAAACAGTCTACCCCTGTTCCACTCCGGTGACTTTGCTAAATTGCAAAATACACATGCTCTCGTTTCCAATTAATTATCCCCTAACAAATACTTCCCAGTCTATTGTCTCTGTCTCTTGACAAATGAACAAGTTAGATGGGGAGTACCAGACAACAAGAGAAGGGACTATTGCTTGGAATTGGCAGTAAAATCAATGAAAGAAACTTGGAAGAGGTTAATAGGGAGCTATTCATAAAGGGTTTTCCTCTTCCTACTTTAACTATATGGAAACAAAAACATCAAAACTTTCTGGAAGAAAAGGAATTTGGTGGACACAATTGTCCCCCAATTCAATAAGGTCATAAGTGTTAGAAAATTTTTTTTAAAAAATAAAAGCAAAAGCAACTTGAACAGTGATTAGAGTCTCAAACCAACTTGCCAGCCTCTCTCTACTTTTACGTCATTATGGTCCATCTCAATTTGTGGCCTGATTGGAAGCTAGAAGAGATATATAGAGGTGGCAACCAATAGGGTACCTCTTTATATAGGAGACTGACAGTAGATAATGCAGGTCTTAACCTACATTGTTCTTGTTCCTCAAGTCCTTCGGGCTTTCTTTTCTACTCAGTTACATTGAGGGCCACCCCTTACCCAATACCTTATAAGAATCACTGCTTAAGTGTTGAGTTCCCAGGCTGCAGAGTCCAGACCTTCTTTATTTGAACTCTGACTATGGCACTTACTATCTATGTCGCTTTATACAGGTAGTCAATTTCCATATGCCTAGTTTACGTTTCTTTAGTAATGATGATAATAATAGTATTGCCAACTTCTCTGGGTTGTTGTGAAGATTAAAAGGGTTAATGTGTTTAAATCACCTAAAATTTTATCTGGCGTGTACTCAATGCACACATACTACTATCATCACCACTTTTAAATACCTATATGCCTTCTTTATTTTTTGGTAAAATTTTAAGGTTTTTTGTTATCATATTTTTATCTTTATTTCAAATAGTTTGTTGTGTGCCCAATAGAAAGCATATGCTATCTTATTTATCTTTGTACCCTAGCACACTGTGTAATACTTGGCATATCATGTGTATTCAATCAGCTTTTGAATAGATAAATGCATTAATTAATAGGTACATCAAGTTGCTTTATTCTTCACTGTCAAATTTTCATTTTACCCTCTGTTGAATAAATGAGTGTTTCTGGAAATTGTTTTTGCCATGGATATTCCTTATGTATGTAGATTTAAGAAAAGGTTTGATCAAATCACCTTTACACTAACTATAACCAAAGGCTGGTTATATAACTTTGTGATTAGAAACACTTGTGACCAAAGAGCTATTGTGTCAATTAAAACAAACAAAAAAACCCCTAAATATTACTTTTCCTTCTGGTAGTTTACCTCTTGTCTGCTTATCAGATACAGATTTCTTTCCACAGATAGAACCATTTGAACCATAGAAATGGTTGAGCCATAATATTTCCAAGTTGGATTACATCATGGATATCATATATTTAGATTGCTAATTTTACAGAGAGGAAAGTAGCAAATGATGCCAAAATTACACAGCTAATTAGGATCCAAAATATAGAAATATGTGCATAGGAGGAGTTAAAGAGAAATTCCATTCTCACCAATGCTAGAGTTCTGCTTCAATGGGCTACTTCTCTACACACAGCCTGAGTTTTCCCCTCGG
>NW_012098432.1:1091726-1094436 GCF_000951045.1 Mandrillus leucophaeus | reverse complement strand
TTTTTTTAAAAAATAAAAGCAAAAGCAACTTGAACAGTGATTAGAGTCTCAAACCAACTTGCCAGCCTCTCTCTACTTTTACGTCATTATGGTCCATCTCAATTTGTGGCCTGATTGGAAGCTAGAAGAGATATATAGAGGTGGCAACCAATAGGGTACCTCTTTGTATAGGAGACTGACAGTAGATAATGCAGGTCTTAACCTACATTGTTCTTGTTCCTCAAGTCCTTCGGGCTTTCTTTTCTACTCAGTTACATTGAGGGCCACCCCTTACCCAATACCTTATAAGAATCACTGCTTAAGTGTTGAGTTCCCAGGCTGCAGAGTCCAGACCTTCTTTATTTGAACTCTGACTATGGCACTTACTATCTATGTCGCTTTATACAGGTAGTCAATTTCCATATGCCTAGTTTACGTTTCTTTAGTAATGATGATAATAATAGTATTGCCAACTTCTCTGGGTTGTTGTGAAGATTAAAAGGGTTAATGTGTTTAAATCACCTAAAATTTTATCTGGCGTGTACTCAATGCACACATACTACTATCATCACCACTTTTAAATACCTATATGCCTTCTTTATTTTTTGGTAAAATTTTAAGGTTTTTTGTTATCATATTTTTATCTTTATTTCAAATAGTTTGTTGTGTGCCCAATAGAAAGCATATGCTATCTTATTTATCTTTGTACCCTAGCACACTGTGTAATACTTGGCATATCATGTGTATTCAATCAGCTTTTGAATAGATAAATGCATTAATTAATAGGTACATCAAGTTGCTTTATTCTTCACTGTCAAATTTTCATTTTACCCTCTGTTGAATAAATGAGTGTTTCTGGAAATTGTTTTTGCCATGGATATTCCTTATGTATGTAGATTTAAGAAAAGGTTTGATCAAATCACCTTTACACTAACTATAACCAAAGGCTGGTTATATAACTTTGTGATTAGAAACACTTGTGACCAAAGAGCTATTGTGTCAATTAAAACAAACAAAAAAACCCCTAAATATTACTTTTCCTTCTGGTAGTTTACCTCTTGTCTGCTTATCAGATACAGATTTCTTTCCACAGATAGAACCATTTGAACCATAGAAATGGTTGAGCCATAATATTTCCAAGTTGGATTACATCATGGATATCATATATTTAGATTGCTAATTTTACAGAGAGGAAAGTAGCAAATGATGCCAAAATTACACAGCTAATTAGGATCCAAAATATAGAAATATGTGCATAGGAGGAGTTAAAGAGAAATTCCATTCTCACCAATGCTAGAGTTCTGCTTCAATGGGCTACTTCTCTACACACAGCCTGAGTTTTCCCCTCGGGCATGAGTTCTTTCTATAGAGGCAGCTGCCAGTATTGCCCTGCTCCTTGTCGCTTATCAATTCCATAGAAAATAGAAATATTGAGAGATTTGGCACGCAATAAATCATATTCTGAAAAACATCACAGTCCACACACAGGTTAAAAAAAAGGAAGAGTTAAGAATATGGCTCAAGAAGGTGACAGAGAGAGACAGAGTCAGACAGCACAATAGACAGAGATAGAAAGACAGAAGATATAGAAGACGGTGGGCAGCCTATAAGACTGGATTTTTAAAAGGATATTGACACACTGAAATCAGCAAAAGGCATTGGCTTCCAAAGGAGTTTAATCGCCTTGAAGCTAGGGAAGTTCAGGAGAGCATTTCTTGCCCACAAAATCTATTTGGAAGTTGCTATGAAAGCCAGAAAAACCCCTAAAAAAGGAGGGGTATGTAGGTTGCCTTTAAGAAGCGTAAAGCACCCCTTGTTCCTTCTGTGGGGCTGGTCAAAGGCAGACAAACAGATCCTGAATTTCAAATTTGGGACTTACTTGTTCTCTAAGTCCAGCATGGGACCTTGTATCCCACACCACTCCCCAACTCCTAGATGAAGGGCTTCATTGGGGCAGTTCTTTGGGGTTTTTGTTTTTGTTTCTGTTTTCTGGGGTTTTTTTTCTTTTTTTCTTTTTTTTTTGGTTGGGAGCAGGCTGTTATCTCTCAGTCATCTAACACAGCACTCAGCATATAATAATTAATAGTCTTTCTGGCATGAAATAATGAATGAGATGCTTCATTGAGCCAGCAGCCAATCAGCTGCTAAAGCAAGAGACCTGCCCAGGCAGCCAGGAAACCTGAATTCACATCTCAGTTTTAGTGGAGGAAAGAGCCCGGAAAGAGTTTAGATTAAGTTGCTCAAGGCTGCATAATTAACAATCCACAGAACCAGAACCAGGGTAGATTTCCAAGTTTCCATTCTTTCCACTGGACCTGCTGTATTCTTACAAAGTAAATTGAACCTCAGTGGAATTATAAATGATTCTCATTGATACCATTTCATCCATAGCTACTCAGACTGCCTCTCCCCCATCCCCCCAACAATCTCCTACACTGGGCTGTCAGACAGGAGATAATAATTGTACTGTCTAATACATAATGTGTGTATCATCTGTTGAAGTTACATTAATAATAACTACTAACATTATAATGTCTTTTATGTGCCAGCCACTAAGATCTTTACTAAAATTACTAAAATCTTTACAAAAATTACTTCATTTTCACAATCACCTCATGAGTCAAGTTATTGTTTTCCCCCTTTTATAGGTTAGTAAACTGTAGCCCAGAGAAAGTATTTAATGTACTCAATGTCACCACTGTGAGATAAAATAGGCAGATATTACTTAGAT
>NW_012098432.1:1012166-1091676 GCF_000951045.1 Mandrillus leucophaeus | reverse complement strand
GCTATGAAAGCCAGAAAAACCCCTAAAAAAGGAGGGGTATGTAGGTTGCCTTTAAGAAGCGTAAAGCACCCCTTGTTCCTTCTGTGGGGCTGGTCAAAGGCAGACAAACAGATCCTGAATTTCAAATTTGGGACTTACTTGTTCTCTAAGTCCAGCATGGGACCTTGTATCCCACACCACTCCCCAACTACTAGATGAAGGGCTTCGTTGGGGCAGTTCTTTGGGGTTTTTGTTTTTGTTTCTGTTTTCTGGGGTTTTTTTTCTTTTTTTCTTTTTTTTTGGTTGGGAGCAGGCTGTTATCTCTCAGTCATCTAACACAGCACTCAGCATATAATAATTAATAGTCTTTCTGGCATGAAATAATGAATGAGATGCTTCATTGAGCCAGCAGCCAATCAGCTGCTAAAGCAAGAGACCTGCCCAGGTGGCCAGGAAACCTGAATTCACATCTCAGTTTTAGTAGAGGAAAGAGCCCGGAAAGAGTTTAGATTCAGTTGCTCAAGGCTGCGTAATTAACAATCCACAGAACCAGAACCAGGGTAGATTTCCAAGTTTCCATTCTTTCCACTGGACCTGCTGTATTCTTACAAAGTAAATTGAACCTCAGTGGAATTATAAATGATTCTCATTGATACCATTTCATCCATAGCTACTCAGACTGCCTCTCCCCCATCCCCCCAACAATCTCCTACACTGGGCTGTCAGACAGGAGATAATAATTGTACTGTCTAATACATAATGTGTGTATCATCTGTTGAAGTTACATTAATAATAACTACTAACATTATCATGTCTTTTATGTGCCAGCCACTAAGATCTTTACTAAAATTACTAAAATCTTTACAAAAATTACTTCATTTTCACAATCACCTCATGAGTCAAGTTATTGTTTTCCCTCTTTTATAGGTTAGTAAACTGTAGCCCAGAGAAAGTATTTAATGTACTCAGTGTCACCACTGTGAGATAAAATAGGCAGTTATTACTTAGATTTTCTCACAATCTAAGTTTTGAGTGAAAAAGTGGAACTCAAAGCATTTGTGACTAGACCAAAATTACCAAACTAGTAAATGACAGTACCTGTTCCCAAACCCAAGGTTTCCAGCTTCATCAAAAATATGTTTTTTCTCCTATCACCCTTGCCCCTAGACACTTTTGAGGCAAAACTAATATTAATTTAACAAAAAAATATATACTACTTAAATGATTTAGATAAATAAACAATGAACAGATATTACTTAAAACATATACTATTTCTGCAAATAGTTGAAATATTTAGTGAGCTGGATGGAACGGAAAGCCTACAGGTTAGAGAAAATCTCAAAAGTAACTGCATTTTGCAAGGCAATATCTAGATAAGGTTGGTTTCTGGCAGTTGCCTCAATGAATGCATCTTCCTCATGCACAGCTGCAGGGGACCAGGGAAGTCAAACAAACAAATAATGTTTAAAAAAAAAAAACTGTTTTTACTTCATATAAGGCCTAAAACCTCGTATGATTTTAAAGGCTAAACATTCTATCCAACTTAACCACTTAGTGCTTTTTCCTGGATTCATTTCCCAAGAGTTTAATGTTGTGTGCATAAGAATCACTGTCTTCACTGAAAGATGTAATTTGGTACAAGTGGTCATAACTGAGATTTTTCTCAAACGGATAAATTTAAGGGGACTATTAAAGGTCTTTATATTAATATCTACTGGAAGATCTAGACCAAGCAAAACCTAGATGTGTTGAGTGTGATACCAGTTTGTTCTCTAAAATCAGACTTTACTGAAATCACATATTTCTTTTATGTGTGTACAGTGAATTGTGCAATTAGGACACACTTATGTCCAACTCATTATGCCCTCCCACATTATCTTTCTTTCTGTTGATAAGGAATCATTTTGTAACTAAATAGCGGGAGAATAAAACATTTAAAATTATGGTCAGGGAAGCACATATCTTGGTCAGACTCTACTATTTCAATTTGCATAATAGAAATTGCTTTAACTTTTTAAGAAAGATTTTATATGTAGATCAAGCTGAGACTTTCATTGGCACTTCGTAATAGAACTCTTACCATCTTGAGATCTGATTTCAACTATAAAAATGTTTCACTGGGACGTGTGAGTCACTACTCTCCATGAATCCTCCTGTTCCAGCAGATTTTGGGGGATTGTCACAAGCACATATGTAAGTATGTACAGATGTCCACACCAAAACATACATATTTGCAATTGTACATGTGTTTTTTCATTTATCTAGCAAATATTTACTGAGTACCTACCATTTGCCAAGACTGTTTCAGTTATTGAGAATAAAATAGTAAAACAGTTCCTGACTTTTTGAAGCTTACAGTCTACTGAGAAAGACAGGAACTACATAAGCAACAGTGGCTTTTCATGTCATATGTACATACTTATATATCACATACACACACATATGTATGTGTATGTATGTATTCACCTTACGTTCTGCTATATATACGTACACACAACTGTACTTGTTCAGGTCAGTCTGAGAGAGAGTGGCAAATTTTCCAAAGTTAAATGTGCTCCAGAATTGGTTGGGTCAGGAAAAATTGCTTGTGGAGCTCTTGATCTTTATTCACTTGCTCTCATTGCATCATGGAGTTATGAGGAGCAAATGTTATCATAGGAGTGACATTATGATACCACCTGCCCTGGCATATTGCTAAAACCACGTGGCTCTTTCTGATTTGTCATATTTAGAGTAATGTTATTGTGGTGAAGCATTGCAAAGATTTTCTTCTTCATTGTCACTCGACTGGGAGTGAAAAGGTCAGACTTCTAATTCCATCCCTTCAGAATACTGGCTGTATGATTTGGGCATATCACTGTATCTGCTGGGGCTTCGTTTTCCTTCTCTGTAAGAGGAAGTGATGGAATCAGAATACCTTCTAAAATGTCACCAGGCTGTAACATCCTCTGCCTCTAGCTTGAATCATTTACCTTAGTACCTCGCTGTTCATGCCCTGTCAACATCTCATATTCTTAACAGCGTGGCCTAGTACAGAATGTGCCGTTGCTAAACTTGTCAACAAGCTCGTACCAGCAAAGAATCCATCGACTTCCCCTTCTGGTGTTGTCTGTCACCAGCCTGGACAGAGCATATGATTTGAATATGGAAACTAAGGTTTACTACGGCGGTTCTCAGAGAGGCTTTTTCCAACACCTTGACCATGAGAGGTTCCCCTGCTTCATGCTTCTGAAGCACATTGCACTTATTTTTCATAGTTCCTACCACACTGTTATCATAGAAGTACCTTGGACTTATTTTTCACAGTTCCTACCACTAGGACTTATTTTTCATAGTTCCTACCATATTTCCCACCAATAGTGTCAATTATGTAATTGTTTTGTTGTTTTTATTTAAGGTCTCCCTTACAGTACATTTTACAGAGAATTTCTTATTCACTCTTGTATCAACAGCACTTAGAATAGTGTCAGGAAAATGGAATACACTGAAAAGGTGCATTTAAAAAGGAATAAATAAGTCCAGAATAATCTGATTTGTCAATGTGGCAATGATCAAGCCGCTCTTCTGTAGGAAAGCCTCCGTGGTCACCCTTCATGGCTTTGCTCCTGGCCTTTGGTATTTTTTCTTAGCTGAGACAATAGTACAGCTGACCTTTGGCAGGCCTGCTTTTCTGCTGGCGTTGGTTTCCCAGAAAGCTGTATTGTTGCTACATTGCTTCAAGTACAGCGCTGAGACAACTGTAGTAGCACATATTCTGACAGTCCGTTCTGTTCCTGCTGTTCCATGTGGAATCTATCCTTACTCACCTGACTTACAGAAACTGCATGAGGTGAAACTTCCTTTAGTGCCTATAACGCATGTCCTATAGCATCCTTCGCTGTCAGAGAGTTTGCCATTGTAGACCATTTCATGCTGCTCAGCAGCTCAACTTACTATTTATATATCCCCAAAATGTAAAACCAATACTCCAGGGATATCTGTCTTCCACCCTCAAGCTGCCTTTTTATTACTCATTTTCAACTTCTTTATTTGTCAGTCGTCTAAAATGTACTGCTCAAATAAGGCCTAAGGATGGCTAGAAATTAAGGGCTTTCTTCTATTATGTCAGAAATTGTGGACCCAGATCAGAAATGAGAGATACAAAAATTGGTATCTCCCTGTATATGCCAGTCACTGTGCTAGATCTCTCATCTTGGTTATTTTACATATGTATAAACACACACACACACACACACACACACATATATATATATGTCCCCGCTTAAATCTCATGTTGAATTGTAATTCCCAATGCTGGAGTTCGGGCTGGGTGGGAGGTGTTTGGGTCATGAGGGCGGATCCTTCATGGCTTGGTGCTTTCTTTGCAATAGTGAGTGAGTTCTCATGAGATCTTATCTTCTAAAAGTGTGTGGCTCCCCGACCTTCACTCTCTCTCCTCTGCTCCCGTTCTCACCATGTGATGTGTCTGCTCCCGTTTTGGCTTCCACCCTAAATAAAAGATCCTTGAGGCCTCCCTAGAATCCAAGCAGATGCCAGTGCCATGCTTCCTGTATAGCCTGCAGAACCATAAGCCAATTAAACCTCTTTTCTTTAAAAATTACCCAGTCTCAGGTATTTCTTTGTAACAATACAGTAACAACCTGATACAGATTCCAAGCATTAACGACATACCTCACATGACTAAGTCTTAATAAGAGTGTCGATATGAATTTGCCAAATCCCCTTTTAGATTCAGCATGTCAAATTGATGAGTAATGTGTTGAATCTGTGGAATGGGTATTTCAAAGCATCGGGTCTTTTGCCAACCCCTTGGAAATCTGTCAAAACTCCAGCCCAAAAAAAAAAAAAAAATCAGAAGCAATAACTAAAAGCCATTCCTCTCTATAATCATACATGAGGAAGAATTGTAAAGAGCTAACAGGTTGTAATTCAGTTCCTGAGAGTAATGAGGGTTTTCTAGATATAAGGAAATAAACAGTCCAACTCTTAATTACCAGGTGTCTAGGCCCTGTCTTTCTTTGCATGGCATCAATACAATGGACTTTTATAAACCTATCAGTTTCTTTTGGAATCTTGTATCCTCGACCACATTCCCTTTATTTTTATTTACATTCTAATTTGTATTAGAGAGAAAACCAAGTGAGTTTGCTGAAAACTAAGACATTTATTCTTCTGTGATAATGGAAGAAAATAATACCACACTCTCATCAGATCTTTTCCAGAGATTAGTATCTATACAATGATGAAAGTCAGTCTTTAGCCTCAGAGCGCTGTATGAAATATTCACGAAAACCCAAAGTTCTTCAATGCGCTTTTGACTTAATGCTCTATTTACTGAAGTAGATAGAAACATTCCTATAAGTCTGGGATAAACATTTCGGTTGGCTGTAATTCATAGTTTGGACCAAAATACTTCCAAATTGTTCTTTCAAATCTCATCTGGTAGGAAAATATATTGGAGTAACTTTGAATATAAGTATAAAGTTATTTTATTAATTTTATTAAGCATAGAAATGCACCAGTTGTTATTAGTACTTCTTTTTTACTACAGGTGATGTTTTTCTAACTCAAAACAGAATTGGCTTTTGATTAACTGAGAGGATGTTTTTACATTCAAAGTAGTTTTGACCTATTAAGTATGGCAATATTTATACTGTCTTGGGATACTTACCAGGATGATAATAAACACGCATCTTTTCTTAGTTTTGGCATTGGACTTTTTCTTCAAAAGAATACTGGTGGTATATGCATATAGAGATACTTATAGGAACACTGTAATCCTTAGCCCTCTGTGAATCTTCCTTTACTCCATCATATGCACACACCTACTCAAACACTTCCAAACAATAGCTTCATGTAGGGACAAAAACTTCTGCAAAATAAATGCAGTCTATCTTGCGCATTTGTTAAGTCACAGTGAAATTTTGGTGGCCGAGTACAGCTAATGTTTTCCTTTGTAGGCTTTCCTTTGCAAACATTCAGAAATATTATTTTGCAATCCATTTAATAGATTAATAGAAATGGTTTTCTGGAGGAAAAAATTACTTTAAAAGCTGAATTATATGATTGTCACTTATAAGATGAAATATTCATAATGCTGTGATGATTTTAAAGTAATTTCAAACAGAACATAAGCTAACATTTATAGAGTGATGCTTATTTGCTAGGCAGTCACTGTGCTAAGTGATTTGTACGCATTGTCTCATTCAACCTCACTACAATGTTGAGTGGTAGATATCATTATTATCTCCATTGAATAAATGCACAAACTTAGAGAAAATGAGTGGCTTCTAAGTATTGGAGCCAGGATGTGATGCTAAGTAAGTTTCCTCCAGAAACTCTATTATTAACCACTGTGCTAAACCATCCTTTAGCAATAACCATGTGATGGAAACAAAAGTAACCTAGTGAAGTATTTGAACCAACCATTATAAGCTATTAATAATATATAAGAAAAGTGAAATCCAAAGCTTCGCTTAGAGTCACACACCTAAGATCACCAGATGGCATAGAATCTGAGTCTTCTGACTGCCAGGACAGTGCTGTCTGTATTAGACAGTCATAACTTGTGGCCTCTGATGTTAGCTATAAATACATGAATGCTCACAGATCATGCATTTCTTCTGCTTAGGGCAAAAGTGTGATTTCTAAATTGTACTCCATGCACAAAGTCTCTGCTATTCCAGTGCTCTAAGAGGCTTGACGTTTACTTTATGGGCCTTCTCATAAAGGTGAAAAGTAAGGGTCATCTTCTTTGCCTTCTGTGTCTAACTTAGCTCACAGTTTGTCTTCTGAGGCTTCATCAGCACTAACCTTGGTCATTCCAGGGCAACCCACTCTCATTCTACTGTGAAAATGACATTGCTTCCATTCCACAATGATTGGGAGTCAGAGCTTTCAGATGAAACCATGGCAACCAAAAGGATTAATTTCTGCTGTGTCTCAATAACACAATCATGTTATCTCTCAACAGTCTAAAAGATAACTCACCACACCTCTACTGTATAATAACACAAAGATAAAATAACAACCTAGAAACCAAATGTAACCTTCCAAAATACATAGAAATGAAATGGTTTGATACTGAACAATTTTAATAATATACTGTGTGTGCAGAGTTATAAAACAATAATTAATGTGGTCTATAGAGAGGGCCATTACAAATGTTTCCTTCTTGTAACACATTGTTTCCTCAATATCTTGTTTTAATAGAATTTCCTTCTATCTGGCCAAAATTACATTTACTAAAGATGTAAAATCTTATTTTACATGATACCTTATTTTCCCACATAACTATTGAAAATGTCTGTCTTAGTGAACTTCTCTTCACCTCTGTTTTATGTACAATTAAAACTATCCCTTTGCTAAGGCCATTCCCCACAGTAATGCAGTAGCCCACAGTGATATATTCCACCATTAGCCTTGGCATGCTCACTCTGACTCTCCACATAATGAGACCCATAAGAAAATCTCACTGAGGACCTTTGCTGTTGCTCATCAGAAAAGCCTACTTGGCACCTCATGAAGAATATTTCACTGCTTACAAGTTAGTGACTCCAACGATAAAACAGGAACTCAAAAACCAATCAATATAAAAACAACAAAGTTCTTGAAAGCTAAGTAATTTCTGGTTAAACTACTGTTTAACAGAATAGAGGTTTACAAGTTCATGATGCATATTTAATCGTGTAATTCTGGTACGCTAACATCCTGTGAACTATCAGACGAGTTGTCCCTCTATGGCATCAGGGCTTATACAGAAGCAGATAGCTATATTCGGTGTTGGTTTAAAATGTGAGAACAAGATTGGAAAATTGTGTGTAAACTCTTTTCTCCTGCAAAGTCCATTATGATAGAAATCTCCAGGAATTAACATTGAATTTGCCTCTCCTCCAGTTTTGGTGACAAAAACTATTCACTTATTAGCTACCTTTAATAAAAAGACCCTATTATTGAGGAAGCTACTAGTATTGAAGTCTTATATGATCCCTTGCATAGGAATGTCTCCATTTAAATAATTATAGATATAATGAATATCAATAAGAAATCTCTTCTGGAAGGTAGAGAATGGGATGCTGAGACATCCTAGCATAGTATTTCTGTCATCTCTACTCCTCATTACATGTGTGACTATGGACAAGATATTTAACCTCTCTGTGCTCCATTATCTTATTTGTAAAAGGGGAATTAATGCTAGTATCTACCTCATAGAGTTGCTGAGGGGAGTAAATGAATTATGTAAAACATTTAGTTATGTAAAACATATGTAAAACATTTAGGACTGTGTTTGCTACATGGTAGGAGTTTGATAATTCCCAGAATTGTAATTAATGTAGTTATAATAATGACTTGTTACAACAGCTGTTCATGTTCAATAAGTAGTTTCTGAAATACTGAATCAATGAACTCTGAATAGTGTAAGGAAATCTATAGCAGATTTATTGGCTCAAGTTAGTTTCAACTATTACCTGCACTGTATTTTCTAAGTAATAAAATATCATTATTTTCTTTTACAAAAGAGCTTGACTATATTAAGCCAGTGGGATCATTCTGATCTGTTTAGGGATATAAAGGGAGAAAGTTTAATTTTAAATATTTCTTGTATGTGTTAAAAATACTTGCCTGTAATTTGGCACAAAATTCCCATTTTAGGAGTGCATTTGTCCTTCACAAAAATTTTAAGATTTTGATCTATAAATTTATACTCTAAACTTTTACATGAATCAGAACTGTTAAAAATACTCTGGATTCTATAGTTATCTTCTAGCAACAAATATGACTCCCAAATTGTCCTAGTCCACTTATGTTGCTGTAAAGGACTACCTGTGGCTAGATAATTTACAAAGAAAAGAGGTTTATTTGGCTCATGGTTCTGCAGTCTGTGCAAGAAGAATGGTACCAGCATCTGCATTTATGAGGGTCTCAAGTTGCTTCCACTCATGGCAGAAGGCAAAAGGGACCCAGTGTGTGAAGAGATCACGTGGCAAAAGGGAGCAGGCATAAGCTTCCAGGCTCTTTTCAACAACCACTTCTTGTAGGAATAGCGAAAACTCAGTCACTCCTGAGATAATTACATCAAGCCATTCATGAGGGATCCACTTCCATAACCCAAACAGTTCCCACCATGCTCCACCTCCATCACTGTACATCAAATTTCAACATGGAACTTGGTGAAGCAAAACATACCATATGCAAACCATGGCGCAAATAATTACCCTAAAACAGAATATATTCACCATGTTATAGTTGGAAAAAATCAATGTCTACATCGTAGGTGGAATTTTGTTATTTATATAGTTTCCTTACTCATGCCATTCTTCTTTGCTTCTACTTGGTAAGGTTAAATTTTCCCTTGAGTCTAACACTCTACTTAATTTCTTCTTCATTGTTTCATATGCAAATTTTTCCATTCACTTCTACAAGCAGTAATAACAAACGACTACTGCTACTCACTGTCACTTGGTTGCTTATATAAAGTACAGTATCTTTAATCCTTCCAAACCCTACAAAATAGGAACTGTTATCCAGATTAGATAAATGATGACACTGGGGGTTGGAAAGATTCATTAACTTCCTTTCTACCATGCAGTGAAACAATTCGTTAGGTTTAAGATCTCATCCCTGTTTTATCTGAGTCCTTTCTAACTCACTGAACTATCTCACATCAAGCAACCTAGCTGACTCATCATCTAATGCCTGTAGCACCAGCTTTTCCCAATCTCTTTGTTTTGATCTCACTTTGGTTTCTCTTCTGCTTCATCCTCATCTAGCCCTGTGTGCAACCCTGAATCTCCAATTCAACCAACATCTCTATTCTCAGTTCTTATTACCTCACCAGGAATTCTACTTTATCTTGGCCTATGTGGGGAAAAAATCTTGGTTTGACTGTGAAGCTGGAATTATAGAGTGGATCTTGCATGCAACATAATTTTTTATGCAGTAAATTCCTGTATTCTTTTAAAAGCCTTTCTATGAGACAATGTGGCTTTACATAAGCAATTTAGCTCTACATAAGCAAGCACAAAGAAGAGCTTCGTTCATTGGGATAGCTATTTGTTTCTACCATCCTTTTATTGAGATGAAGTTGTAGTCGTATGCCACCCGTCTTTTTCAATGAACTCTCAAATCAGCATTAGAAATTGAAAACAATGGGAGCCAAACAGTCGAGGAAATTGAAGATCACACGTCCAAGTTACTGAACATAGAAAAGCCTGTTCACTGTCCCATTAAATTTAGTTTTCCCATGAATAAATATTCTGATTAAGCTTCAACCTTTCAAGCCATTTTATGCTTTCATTTTTTTGAATTACAAAATGTTTTCATTTGAGTACACACTCTTAAGTATAAATTAAGATGTATTATATAGCATTAAACTAATTTAACATAAATTTTAATTATTTTGAAGTTCATTTTTAAAAATAAAAGTGTAATAGTCACAAAAAAATTTTAAGAGACTATTGCTAGCCCACCAAAAGAACAGTGTTCATTAGAACATCATTTCTCTGATATAATTTTTTTGTTTAAAATTTTGTTAAATTTTTATAAATAATGAAATGTGGGGATAAGAATGTTCTAATGTTTTGAAACCTGACATTTTATAGTCAGTAAGCTCCATGAGGCCTGGCATTTCTAACTGTTTTATTAGCACCTATGATTTCAGCTCGTAGAATATTGCTTAACACATACAAGGAATTTAAATATTATTTGTGAATGTAATAATTGCTATCCTTGCAAATGGAAAATGGAACAATTCTCATATCGTTAAGTAATCTAATACAGACTTGCCTTAGTAAGGTTCTACTTCTCAATAACAACAAATCACAATGTCTGATAGATGACTGGACTTTTGAATTTTTAATTTCAGCTTGTTATCCAATTAATTATTTTCCATTTGAGAATACCTTTCTTCAAAAGTATATTATTTCATGCCAGATCTGTTGTGACTTAGGCTATGATCCTGTCAGCTGTCAGCTAGGCTATCTTGCATGATCCATGGCCCAGAACAGTCAGAAAAGGGTCCAAAGAATCAGCCCTGCAGAATGGGACACATGTAAACTTAGTCTCCCACATACCCACAAAAGATGTCTTTTGGACAGCTCATTTTATAACTACTGCTAAACTAGGGTTTTATTACTCAAACCAATAGTTCGACTAAAAAAGGAAGGAATGTGAGTTCACTATTAACTGGAATTGGTCGTTGCCACTGCCTTTTCAGAGAAAAACCAAGAGTTCCAAAGGGACTGGAAATTCATTTTTTAAAGAAGGAAGAGTTGTAGTTTTGTTTGTTTGTATGTTTTTTGCTCTGCAACATCTCTTGTATGTCATGGGAACATAGTTGAACAGAGGAGAGTGCCAGAGGCAAGATTTTACATAAAAATCTTTGCTTTTACCTCCCACTGCCACACTTGCTGTGTGAAGTTTTAAGAATCTAATCTGGTTTTCTTACTATTACAGAATTACATTATCAACTAAGTTAAAAAGTAGATTATCTATGTGAAATGAGAGCTGAATTAAGGATTTCAGGCTACTACATTAGAGTTTCTCAAAAATGCAATGTTTTTCTGGTATTTACTTTATTCCTTAAGAGAAATTGTTAATATCCTTCAGGATTGCCAGTAATGGTGTTTAGTCTTTGTATCACTGCTACTTTCAATATCACCATCATTTAACATTTCAAAAGAAACAGTTCTTTTAAAAAGATAAGTTTAAAAATAGAAATCTTAAATACAACTATATACATTGTTTAAAACACCATAGAATTTATTTGTTAGATACTTGCTGGAAAATTATATTGATATTCCACTGACACAGATATCCTTTGATTTGCCTGAGACATAGCCAACAGTGCCTTGTAGGCACACAAATATATTCCAGGTAATTTAAAACATGTACATGTTTGTGTGTATATGTGTGAGATGTATAGTGGTATATGCATGTGTTTGTATATTTACCTTCTACATAAAAACATAAAAGCAGACATAATTGGTCCTCTAAGTGGCCAAGTTTGATAGGTACATTAGTAAATTTTGAGATTTTGTCTTTGAAAAGTTATTTTGGGGCAATTTGAGCTTTATCCATGATTTTTATTTGTAGAACATATTAAGAAACAGCATGATTGAAAGACTTTTTAAGGAACTGACATCCTCTCTCTAAGAGGAAGACATTCTACATGTAGGTTTTAATAGTTTACTACAAGGAAACCTTGTAAACTGTTGATTGGGAACTCTAAGGGCATGTCTTTAACCTTAGCACAGCAGAGCTTGAAGCTGTAGTCTAGGATGTGGAAATGACTCCTACATGTTGCCTCAGAATGAAAGATGGCCTAATATCAAAGTCAGTGATGGGGTGTTGTGTAAACGTCACAAAATTGGATTTTGGTCAGTTGTGTCCACGGTCAGGGAAGTCTTCATATCAAAGACCATCTGTGTATATGTTGCATGATTGTTGATTGTCTCATGAGTGTTTGTCTTTTATGTATGATTAATACACAAAATGTTTTTCTTTTCTTTCCTTTTCCCTTTTTGTAGAAATTATTGAACCTACTACCTCTAGTCCTGTCACAAGTCCAGGTCAGTATCCACATACATTCTCAAAGTATGTCTGGGTACTTTTTCCATTAAACAAGACCTTCTCATCATTATAGAAATAAACCAAGTTGATTATGGCCCGCCTGCTTGCGGTACTGCTCTAATGTCTGTTACTTGTCCTCGTCTATCTGTGATATGTCCTTCTGTTGGATTTTGTGATCTGACCCTGACTTGAAGTTTACATCTTCGACTTCATTCTGTAGGGCATATGCAGTAAATATGTGTCACATTGTAGAATAGTTGCAAGGTGATTAGCTTCTGCAATGCCTTTGCAAACAGAGCTGTAGAGAGTTTACAAGGTTTTTGGAGTAGCTATTAAAAAACTGTTTACTATGGTTTGGTATTATATTGTTATAAAATCATTACAAAGCAAGAAGGCATTTAGTGCTTCTAAAGGGAACAATAGCTAGGGGAAAACCTATACTTCTACTCTTGCAATATTATAGTAGGAGATTTTGGTCTCTTGAAACTATCAAGTCAAAGGACTTATTTCAGTTGTTGGGCTTTATTTTCAGATTGTTCCTAATTCAGCCACAAATACTCTGAAAAGATAGGCCATTGCTATAAGTGTGTTTTTAAAAGCTGTTTTCAACTGTGAACATTTCTGAGTGACATGAAATCGAGATAAAAGCAATTGATATTAGAAAACAACCTTTATCTCGTTATATAGGAATTTAGCAGTTCATTCTGAATGTTGGCTGCTGGCTATTTGAAGAAGAAAGTGGAAATGCTAAAGTTATTCAACTTTGAAAAGTTCATAGGGATTTCTTGTAACTGCTGAGTTAAAGGATTTGTTGGTGCTGCCTACCCATAAAGAGGTATAAGTTAGTTAAATAGTTGTTTCTCCTCTCATTCCAGAAATGGCACTAAATTTTAGTCTAAAACAGGATTTGCTGATCTGAGAAACTAAGTGTTTTAGAAATGAAAAAAATCCTATCTCAAATTGTAATCAATCAAAAATGCTTTAAATTGCTTTAGATGATTATGAATTCCCCCCACCCCAAAATGAAACATGTTTGAGCAAGTCTATGATTATATATTTAAAGAATCTCATAATATAACGCTTTCTGGTCAAATTATAGAATACTTTTTCATAACCTCTCAAACTGAAGCATATTGAGTGATCTATTTAAAATTATTTTATAGTTGATGCATACAAAGTTTAAGTTATGTGATTAATAACAGTTTCCCATTTTATAGGAGTTAACAGTCTCTCAAAGTTGAGTGTTATATTAATATAATTAGAACCAGTCATCATATGAATCTAATTTTTCTTTTAACTTATAAAGACTTATTAGGTGTGATTCCTACTAATGCCTTTGTCCCCTATAGATTAATATAATCTCAGGTTCATATGAGATCATAATCTTGCTAGTAAACTTTTTGATCTTCTTTTCTCTATCACGTTTAATGAAGATATTAAGTAATTTCCATATATCTATGTCACCTGGCGGGTTGAAGTAAAGATTGGATAAGTTCTTACTTTCCTTTTTTGGCCATTGCCCTAATTATTGGTTGAAATTCTCATACATTAAAAGGACACAGTACCTTTCTTACCTACTCAAATAAAGAATAGTAGAATGCAAAATATTTTAGGAAGTGGTACCTGGTAGCATTCAATAATAGCATATTTGCTGACTTCATTTTTTGGAAAAAGTTTTATTGATAATAGGTATAGTGAGATTATTTTTCAGTATGTTATTTATATCAAAAGAGCTTTCCATGGTTGGGCTTCTAAGAAAAAAATTCAAGTCAAGTTACTTAACCACTCTATACTCAGAGTTTTTATTTGTCAAATGGGGCGGGTGTACAGTAAGGATAGCACCTAGTACATGGAGTTATTATGAAAATTGAGTAAATCAATATTGGCAAAGTAACTGTAAGTGTTCCTAGTACACAGTATGATAGAAGTCTAGGTTAAATTTGGGGGAAAAATACACACACACCGCACACCTCCTCATGATGTCCAGATATGGAAAAAGTTTACTAATGTGCTTAAAGGTAAAAATGTGGACTGTTTAGCCTTTCAAACACTCTGAGACCTATTAATTGTTGACTTCTAAAATCCCCAGCAGCACCCATTATATCCCAAAATTGGTCAATTTGTTGCTAGGGTTAAATGTTTGGAAACTATGAATGCGTGAAAAATAGTCTAAAATTGAATTTCTTAGCACTGCAATCGTTAAGAAAAGATAATATAAACTTTTAAAAATGATTATTGTAGGAAAATTTAATAAATATGTGTTGAATTGAATTGAAAGATTAAAAACAAATGCAGCTATAAATGAAACTCACCCCTCATTAATTGTGAATTTGTTAAAGGCCTCTAGGGAACAGTTTGGTTAGGCAAGGATTTAAAGAGTATGTGGTTATAGCAGGATTGAAAGAGTGGTATAAATGATAAACAAAAGCTTTTAAAAGAATGTGCAGTCTGCTGAGCAAGATACAAAGGAGAAGGATTTGGCAGTATATAACTCTAAGCAAAAGAACATTAAAGGCAGGTGGGAAAATAATTTACTCTATGAATAAAATCAAACTACTAAAAGTTCCAGTTGTTTCAAACAAAGCTTTAAAAAATGTTATCTAAATGACAATAGTAAATGAAAATTCTCACAAAAGTATTCAGGAGATAATAAATATTAGATTTGCAAACTACCCCATTTACTGCTTCTACATAAGTGGAAAAAGAGAATGTAAAATAACTCAGCACAGATCTCATATTTCCTAATATTACTGCCAGAGAGTTAAAGCAGAGATAAAGTGGATATAGTTATGAAAATATTGGACACACTGAAAATAGATTGAAGTAAGTGGATTTATATCATTTATGTTCATAAGTTCTGAAGAAATGAAGGTCCTGAAGTCATAACTTATGCTGTATATATTATTGACAAGTCAGAATCTGTTTTAAATGAAGGGAATGAAAATTGAATTATTAACATCATTATTCAAGAAAAGGCTATGAAATGTAGTATGTAATAAGAACAAAAGAAAACTATTATTTGATCAGTCTCAGTCTCAGTTTGAAAGGTAAGGGGCATTTTTCATGATGAATGAGATATACAGTGAATTTGAAAATTCATACTACCTTTATGGTAATTGCTGTGCTGGACTATAAGTTATTCTGGACAATGGTCATTGAGCTAAAAATGCCTACCATCTCTCACTAAACCAGTATGACTTTATTAAATTACCTAAACAATTTCCATTTATTTTTGGAAAAAAACAAACATACGTTCTTGTGATCATCTTGAAGTGTATTTTAATATTTATGTTGGACTTTTATTTTAAAGAGTAAAAACGAGCTTAAGGGTATCTACTCTGAATAAAACAAACTATTAATCCTAAAAGTATCTATTGAGTTGCCTTGTGTAGCCTGTCTGTCTGAATACATTACACAAGTACTCTATGACCTTGATCCCAGCAATTCAAGACTGAACTTCCCAATCTAGATTAAATTCACAATAATGCCCTAATGCTGGTTTTATACTCCTAGGTCATAATTATCTCTAAAGCATCAAACTAATAAACTAAAAAGTTAAAATTGTAGTCCTACCTGTATTCACTTAGCTTCATATAGATTCAAAACATGTAATAAACATTAATTTGCCTAAGCATTTTTAGTCTATAGGCAGAAGATTAAAATTAAAGATTTGTTTAATGCACCACAGATACCCCACCTAGCACTTGCCCTTACTTTGTCCCTAGAAATAATCTTCAGCAGTCCTCAACTAAAAATTTTTATTCTGAAAATGATTTAATCTTTAACTGAATGCTGTTGTTATTCATAGTAAAATACATGCTTTATTTATATGTCTTTAGACAAATGGAGAAGTAGTTTTAAAATACAATTCATCTATATCTAAAAATAAACCAAAAAAAGTCAGTGTAGACTCTTCAGTTGGACTTGTACAGTGTCAGTGTTTTAAAATGGCTATTATTAAGCAAATTGTACCTATGCGTGTTTTAAGATCATTTTTAAGTCTATGAAACAATCTAGTTCCCGTTGACAGTCAAAGGAAAAACCGAAACAATTTTTTTTTACCAGCGGTCACTGAGCAAGTATACATCCAAACCAATATTGAAATGCCTATAGTAATATCATCAAATGTTTGCCTCATTTTCAAGAACAGAACTGTTTTTGAAAAAAACATAATTTAGTGTTTGTAAACTGAATTATTTAAATTCACCACAAGATACCACATTATGTAAACACATTCCACTTTAAATTGAATAAATGCTATCTGATTCATGTACTTAGCAAATAATTTTTCACTTTGCTAGTTTACTGGATTTTATTAAAAAAGGAAAATGTCTTTGTTTAACTTACCCTAGGAAGCTCCGTTTCCTATTTCCTGTGAAGGATATAGTTTGTCATTTAGCAAAGTTTTATTGAGTAACAGCTGTATCAGGCACTGGGTACTAGAAGCATAGGTTATTATCTTAAAGGTGTTTATAATCTATAAAAGAGACAGACATGTGTGTAACTAACCATTACTTAATATAATATATTCTATAGTTTCAGACTAAAGAAAAATCAGACAATTTTGCCTGGGGGAAATATTTACATTTATGAACAGAATCTTCATGGATCAGGCCTAGTTAGCAAGAAATGGGAGTACCACAGCAAGCAAAGGAAATACTTAAAAAGTCAAAATGGTAGAGAATGTAGAAGACTAGGAGTAAAAACTGATTTAATTTCTGTATATTTATTATCTAATACAGTGCTTAGTATTTAGCTGGTCTTCCATGTATGCCAGATGATTTCAGCAAAAATGCTGAACCACTTAGCAAAGCGTTTGAACCAAAAAGTAAATACAGAAGTTAGTTTCCTGACAAAAGCTACATAGCACTGTTTGCTTTACATTAGGTTGTGTCTAACTTTCATCATTTAAAAAAACTCATCTAAAAAGAAGACAATACAATAAAAAACAAAATTAATTTTCTACCAAAATTAATTTACTACCAATATTCACTCTCTTGCAGTTTATAGATAATAGAGGTTTCTAAAAATGTTTTTTATGCTAGCATTTCCTATGCTAATTGAACTAGGATAATAAACAACCTTTTAAAATTGTATCATCAAGTTCTATGCTAAAAAAAAGTCCACTTGTCAATAGGTTATCTTTCCTCAATAAATGAATAAATAAATGAGTGAATGAATGATTTTGAAAACCCTTAAGTAGTCCACAGAATTATAGCATAAAAGGAATCTCATAGACTGTGGTAGTGTACTCTAATAAAACTCATTCGGGAATAGAGAGGGGTGAAAATATTCAACTATCAAATAATCACACAATAGCAAGAAGGTTGGGTGATTTATCTGTATGTTTACTAAACGAAATTCAAAAATCTTAATGACTAGACCAAATGCATATACCTGATTACCCATGGATGGATGGATGGATGGATGGATGGATGGATGGATGGATGGATTGTTGGATGGATGACGGATGAATGGATGACACACTTATTTGTGGTTCATAGAGGTAGAGCTTTAGAAAAGTGGGGAAACTGGTGGAAGTTGGGAGTAAGTCACCTTCTGTAGTTTCTGTCAGTTCTCAGAAATGTATTGAGCATCTGAATGTGTCAGACACTGAACCATACATCAGAGATGCAAAAGTGATTAGACCACTGTTTGTTTTCGTGAATCTCACATTTCAATGAATGAGAGGGACATGGAAACAAAACAGATTTATATAATACAATAAATGCTATAAAAGAAATATGTGCAATGCACTCTTCAAACTCAGATATAGCTTTAAAAATATCATAAAAGTCTCTCTAGAGGACGTGATTCATGAATTTGGTAGCTTAGGCAAAAGCCATTCTAGACAAACAGTTCAATGTGGACAAAGGGACAGAGACATAAAAGAATATGGTGTGTTTGAGGGAAACTTCAAATGATTTCTGGAGTGTAACCTGAGCAGAAAGTGCAGTGAGGCTGGGATAGTAGACAGGCTGGACCACTGAAGGGCCTTGTGTTCCTTGCTGTAAGCTTGGTCTACTTACCCGTAGGCATAGGCTGATTATGAGGCTTCCTATGTAACTCTGAGATTCAGGATCAAGGACTAATTAACATGAATAAGACTGGCATCAGATAAGGTTATTATATAATGCCTGGAAAGAAATGATGAAAACTTCATATGTGATGGTGATAGTAGGAAAGAGAGAATGGGACTGATTCAAGAATTATTGAAAAGGCAAACATATCAGGGCTTGCTTGCTGATTTGATTCTGAGGACAGGGAGACAGTGAAACAAGGATGACTCCCACCTCTCTCTGTGGATGGTGGGGTACCAACCGAGATAGGGGAAGTACCATAAATGTCATGCCAAATGTCTTGGACTTTATCCTCTTGTTTGGAACAAAAGATTCAGTGTTTTGTTTTACTTTGAACAGGAGAGTACTATTACTGTGTGTATTGTGCAGATATAATTCTGTAAAAGTAAGAAAGTTAAGAATGAGAGTGAGGAGGCATCAAGCAAAGTCTATGAAAGCACAGTCTCGAGCTACCAGCTTGGTGTCATCACTTAGGAAATGTTTACCTGAGAAAAAACATCTTCCTACAAGCTGGGAAATCAGCTCCTACAAAATAGGTGCTAAATTTGTGGTATTATTACAAAACTTATTTTAAGGTTTGTAGGGATTTTTCCTGATTTAAAATAATCAAGCTTCCATTATTCTCTGATTGTTAGAGTGTAAAAAATGTGAGACAGCTCAGAATATATTTCAAATTCCAATTAATATGTCTGAATATAATGAATTCAGATATTAATTATAATTATCCATAATTAGTTGATTAATTTCCAGATAAAAGTATAGCAGAAAACCTATGATGCAATTTAGAATATGATGCTCATTATTTAAAAAGATAAAAAAAAGTAGGGTGCTTTCTAATCTCTGTTTCTCACTAGTCAATTCTTTCTTCCTTAACATATCTTCAGCTCTGTCTCAAAATATTATTTTAGGCTATTTGGCTTATGATTTACTCTGGGCTTAAAGTAATGTGCCACTACAGATATAGATCAATGCTTCAAAGTCAAGCACTACATGTACTAATCACAAGTCTTTAATATGTTAAATCAAAGGATTATTATATAGCATAAGTATTAAAATGACTGATGATTACTATTACTCTGCTTTATATACATAAAATAATATAGACTTTATAACTGTGAGTCCTAATTAAGTATATACCAGGTATCTTGTACTATCTGATTATGCAGTGGTATCACAATTGCCAAAATACTTAATACCTTACATTATATTTGGAGGTATGTGTCTGCCACAATTCTAGATTGCAAGATTCTTTAGGGCAGGAAAGAAGTTTTTTGTTCCTTGTAAAAAAAAATCATTCTCTGTACAGTGTCTGAAAGAGTGAGTGCAGCATGGTAAGAACTGAACTCACCACATAAATGCATAAATGAATGAGTGAGTTAATGTGAGGAGGATTTCAGCTGAATGGGAAATCAGAAGAACTGAAATACATGTCTTTATAATGTATATCTTAAATTAAATAAACATTGATTACTGCAAGTCCAGCATAGAGGCCAGATTTATAATGGGAGAGCATTTCCAAAATATATCTGCATAAAAGGAAGGGAACCGAAGGCTGGTGGAAAATAGAATTTCCCCCCAAAATCCCTATGAGAAAGGGAAAAATTTCTTCCTCACCTAATTATTTCTGGTTTATCAGTGGAAAGAAAGAAAATAGAAGTTAACAAAAGACAGCCCTACTGGCTGAACACTGATAAGATGAATGTGATTGTGTCTTGCACTTAGGAAACACATAAGATTTGTTGAATAAAAGAATGGATGGGTGAATGAACGATTTCCTAGGTGTATTAATTTCCTTTTGTTGCTGTAATAAATAATCATAAATATGGTGGCTTAAAACAACACTAATGTATTATTTTACAGTTTTGGAGGTCAGAAGTGCAAAATCAGTCTCCCTGACTAAAATCAAGATGTCAGCAGGGCTGTGTGCTTTTCTGGAGCTGTAGGAAAAAATATATTTTCCGCATTTTCCAACTTCTAGAAGCTGTCCATGTTCTTTTGCTCATGTTCCTCTTCCATCTTCAAAGCCAGAAACGGCCACTCAAATCTTTCTCATGTCACATCATGGTGACACGGACTCTTCAGTCTCCCTCTTTTGCATTTAAGAATACATGTGTTTACACTGGATTTACTTGGATAATCCAGGATAACCTACCTATTTTAAGGTCAACTAATCATAATCCAATCTGTTGCCTTAATTCCCCTTAGCTACATAATGTAATAAATTCCCAGGTTTCAGGAATTAGAATGTAGACATCTTTGGACGGTCATCATTCTGTAAACCATACCAGGTGAACAAATACTTCCTTTTTTCTACATCTAATATTTTCCCTCAGAACCTACCAAGCTTCCTTGAATTGTTCCAATATTCAGGTAATGAGTCTAGAGTACAAGCTACTAGAATATTGAATTTTATAGTAAATGTTTATAAGCAACTATTTTACTATTAAAAAGGTAATGATATTCATTGAAAAGATTATATTTATCAAGCCATATTACCAACAATTTTACAATATTTTATCAAACAAATTGGTTGATATCACACACACACACACACACACACACACACACACACACCCCTATTTAAAAAGAAGACTCCAAGATCTTAATGTAAACTATAAATCCCAACTGACCCACTGATAGTTAGCGAAGACATCTATAACAGGAAAGAATCATAAATGCAAGTAAATCTTGAAACAATTAGAGTTAATGAGTTTCACTCTAATAAATGATTAGTCTTTCAATAATACATGTAGGAAATAGTTTCTTTCCTGGACACAGGATCCTGTAAAAGCCAACAAGCAAATGCCTGCTTGTGGTTATTCTAAGTAGGAATGCATACATTTTAAGTTGGTCTTAATTTTGAAATAACAAAAGCAAACAGAAAATGAAAAAAAAAAGGTTTTAATGAATATTTTGCATTTAGAAGAATAAGGTAAAATTACTTAGAATGTGAGCCCTCTGATTTTTGCTTTTCTCTGTCAGTCCTCCTAGCCCAGAGCTTCTCACTATACTGAGGATCCCAAATAATGCCTATAGTTCAAAATTAGCAAATTTCATCCAGTTATTATTAGTGGATCAGTGCTAAACTGATGCATGCTTGCAAATATGCACTTTCGTAGAGATATTTGTATTTTAAAAGAAGCTTCCTATTTAACCCTAATTTATTTCTTATGATGGAAATTAGAAACAGGCACATTGTGGGAATATTAGTAGACAGGAGATCCTTCCTATTGCCATATAAATTGTTAAATCCAAAAATACAAATGCTTGGACTCTGCCTGGTCATCTGGCCAGCATCAGTAGCCGACTTTGTGTCCTTATCCCGTTGTTTACCTTAAATAAACTAAGTACATATTTTGCAAGTGCAAACAGACAACGCTGTTTTGTGCTTTTGTTTGAAGGTGGTAATACTCATACTCATATTTCAAAGTGAGTTATAGTTTAAAAAGTATTTTCAACAAACATCTGCTTCTCAAAAATAATCTTACAATATATGAACAGGTAAGGAATTTGAAGTTCAGAGAGTCTGAGCAACTTACCCAACCACCCAGAAATTCAGCAAATATTCTCTGTTAGGGATCTTCCTGCATTATGTTAGGATCTTCCTGCATATGTAAATTTCGTTTACGTTCTTCTCCCATCCTCACAACAACCCAACAACCCAAACTTATCTGCTGATTGGCTCCAGGAAAATTATCAGGGAGGCCCTGTTTGGGCACTTTTATTCAGTAAAATGCTAACCAGTTTTCTTCCTGAGGCGAACCAACCATCTTTTGTTCATTTAAACAAACAACAAAACATGCCATCTTTCATATCACACTTTGAGTCTTAAAGATTTTTGTGGTTTTCAAAAGACCATTGGCTGGCTCATGGGCATAAGAGCATAAGGACTTTATGCCTCTGATCATGCAGCCAGGCAATCAAAATGTTTCCAATTCATGAAATACTAATCAGGTTTACTTACTGCTTTTTATTGTATCTGGCTCAACAGGGCATTACAGTTATTAGACAAGCACACATACGAGAATGTGAGTCTGTACCTTTACTGTTTGGCTTGGTTTTTAAAAGTATTGTGCCCCTGTGTGTGAGTGTGTGTGTGTGTGTGTAAGAGAGAAGGAGGGTAGAGGGGAGGAAGATAGCAGCATTTTATCTATCCGTTTTACAATTGATGATGGCAACTTGACTAGGCCCACACCATGAATAAGTAATTTCTGATTACTTATTTACTTAAAATTCACTTAATTAGAAGTAATTTCTGCTACCAACCAGAAATGATGGTACATTTCACCAATCTTTGTATTTCATTCATAGCAGTTTTTTTGGCCCTTTTCTGGCCTTACCTCTTTTGCTACCACTCTCCTCCACTTAAACCACCAAACTTCCTTGATTTCATGATTACTCTGATTTTAAAATGAGATTATACTCAGACACAAAGGTAATCATCATACGTGGTTGAGTAGAGAGTGAGGACAAATTGGAACTGTCCACTGTCTAATCCAGTGTCTTCTCTCTTGAAATTCCTTAAATTCAAGGATTTATGTAACATTTTTGCGTTAATGCATTCACTAATTCAACATCCCTTGCCTAGTGTATATTATGTGCTACATACTGGGCTTCAGATAAAAATAAATATTAGAATATAAGCCTAAAATACAATGGTGGAGTCAGGAATGTATTATATCCTTTTTAATCCCATCATGCACTAGAAATTCTATTTATCATATTTATTTAGAACCAAGGACATGTGTGTGCACCTGTAAGAGCAAAGCACTTTGATAAATATCTTATGTTTTTATTTTTGACTTTGTGGCTTTCAAAGGCTTTCAGTTCATTACTCATTTTATTTTCTGAATTTGACAGAGCAGAGAAAATTATGAATAGATATTTATGTTATGTATTTAAAGATGACTTGAAATATTAATATGTACAAATCTCATCCCCCATGTTGACAACTATGCATTTCATAGCCAGCAGAATGCAGTCACTAGGTGGCACCTCTGGGCTATATTCTCTGCTGAAGACTCACAAGTGTTCTTTCCATAGACTGATTTGTGTGTGAATTTTGTAATATCTTCTCCCCTCTTATAGCAACATTTCTTCAGACTATTATTTGTACTAATCCCTTAAACAAGAGTTGCTCCCATAGACTTAATAGTAACGTATTGAAACTGTTCATACCTACTGACAATTGAAAAATGAAAAATGTAGTCCTGTTTCCTGGTTGTTGAAACATACTATGCCACACAATCTGTTTGTATTTAAATTTCCATTTGTTTGGAACTGAGTGAGATAGGATGATGTATTCAAGAAATATAGTACAGTGGGATTAGGACACTCTTACTTATTCAAAAGGTCTGAAATCAAGTCAATTATGTTTAGGGCTTCAGGCATGTCTCAACTCATTCAGAAACATTGATGAAAAAGATGTGGCCCCTGTACTCAACAAATCTCATTCCACTGGTAACATAGACTCTCTATAGTGGAGTGATTGGGCTAGATAATCTTAAACTTTGCTTTCATCTCTTAAATTCTATGAGTTTCCTATAAGCAGAGTACGAAAAGTCTGTGGGTCTAAATCAGCTGTGAAATTGCTCTGGTATCCTTATAAGCTTAGTTAAATTGACCGTTTTTCATTCAGCTGGGTATATAATGCTTTTGTACTTGAAATATCTACATTGAATCTAGGACTTCCAAATGAGGAAGACATAAATCTCTGACCCCTAGTAAGAGTCCCTGGGAACTAAGCTCAAGTAAGAGAAAAGAACTCTACAAATTCCCAAATTAACAGGCTGCTAATTAAGATTCCCTAGAGTGACAAGGCACAGCTAACTTGTCCCTTACTCCGGCAACTTGCAAAAATCATGGATCTCATGCAAACACAGAAATTTTCAGTGGGTTTATCTAATCACAGACTAATGAACCTTCAGTTCCTACTGGATTGGGGTGGAGTGACAGAAGGCACCTGGTGGCAAGTAAAAGCAGGGTAACTTGTACCTTCTTAAGTCATATTTGAAATCACCTTCCCATTTTCTCCATCTGCTCTCCTGTATTATCTTTCCCTGACTCAGCCATGCCTATGACACTAAATAGAAGCTATAAATTAGTTGATTTTACTTGTTTTTACACAAGACAGGCTTCACAGTAGGTAGTGCACAGGAGCCGAAATGAAGTACTACTTATTTGGGACATCAGTCTTCCTTTAAGTGTAACGAGCAAAGACTTAAACACAATTCTGAATAACCAAAAGAGGGTTCCAGGTTTTTGACCTGAATTACTATCTAATTAATTAATTAATTATTGTAATTAAAGAATGTATATATTAGTCCATAACCTGCCAGTAGGAATTACTGAGACAAAACTATTTATTCTCTCCCCCTCTTAAGCCCTGTCCAAGACAGATTTCTCTGGCAGGCAAAATGCAACTGAGTTTGCTTCAAAAAGAGCAATGGATTCTTGAGACTACATCTGATTCCATGCTTATGGAGCAATGTTATAACAGTGGCGGGAGGTCAGCATGTCTCCACAGCATGTCAGCATTGCAGTGGAATCCAAACAAAAGGCATTACTATTTATTACGCAATTATTCTGTGACAGACACTGTGTTAAATAATTTTAAATCCATTTTCTCAGTTAACCATCATGACAACCCTAACACTGGTCATTTTCATCCCAACTCACAGAAGAAACTGAAGCTGAGAGAACTAATAAGTATGGTCAGAGTTCATCTGACTCCAACTCCTACAAACTTAAAAATTAAGCCAGTTTTTCACCCCACATTCTCACCCATATTTTTAGGGATCCAAAAATTGTATGAAAACATTGAAATGTCATCTTTTTTATTAGATAATCCTTAAATAATCATTGTACTAGATATTTTTTAAAAGACCTTTCCTTAGCTATAAGTCATGAGCAAGTTTTCAAAATCCCAGGTACACATACCTAGTCTCAGGTCTATAATTTTTTCATATTTTCCCTTTAAAAGGTATTCCTACACATCTCAGTTTGGAAGCCACGTATCAAAATGGGCTGCCTAAGACCTCAGTGTGCATTTGACTTTGTGATTCACTTGCGGTGTGATCTTCAGGAGGCTACCTAACTTCGCTGAATCTCAGTTTCTCCTATTAAATCAGGATGAAAACATATACCTAATAGGACTTTGAGATATTTTAAGAAAAGGTCTACAAATTCTATGTATTTCATAAACATAGACATCAGATTTAATATTGGCTTGCCTTCAGGAGAAAGATGTTGATCCACCGGAGTTTTTATTATATGTTTAGGAAATAGCATGTATTCTTTAGCCTGTTCAGAATTTATGCAGTAAGAGTACCTTATCCAATTTTATCAACTCAAGAACATAGAAAAAATAGGTTTCTGGTCCCACAAAACTGAGACCCAGATCATAAACAATGGCACATTCTCCAAGATGAAAGCCACCCTGTGTGCTTTTCCTCATAACTCACTTCTTTGAGAGGTGGAGGTAGGGGTAGATTTCTGTATTCCTCGAACAGAAAATAGGTCGAAAAATATATTCAGCAAACTGGTGAACTAAATATGCCTAGTTAACACCAAAAAATCTCATATTTTAAGTTTTAGAATTATTATATGTAGCATAATTACAAGGAATTAAAATTGACTTCTGTAAGATTCATCTAAATTCACCCTTTCTAAATTGTACGTATAATTGTATCCATAAACTGTTCTGTCAGGAGAAATTCTTTAATCTGCCATCTTGATTAGTGTACGATAATTATGTGGTATTTCTTGTTGATGTTATATATGTAGTAAAACTGTTAGTTTCTTTATAATCAAGGTAAATATATTCGTTTCTATAGTATCTTACCCCTATAGCTTATTTTATTTACACATTTTAAAACTTCGGTTAGTATGGCTGGGTGCGGTGGCTCACGCCTGTAATCCCAGCACTTTGGGAGGCCAAGGCAGGTGGATCACGAGGTCAGGAGTTCAAGATCAGCCTGACCAAGAAGGTGAAACCCTGTCTCTACTAAAAATGCAAAAATTAGGCGTGGTAGCGGGCATCTGCAATCCCAGCTACTCGGGAGGTTGAGGCAGAGAATTGCTTGAACCTGAGAGGCAAAGGTTGTAGTGAGCTGAGATCGCACCGCTCCACTCCAGCCTGGGCGACAGAGCAAGACTCCATCTCAAAAAATAAATAAATAAATAAATAAATTTTGGTTAGTATTTATGCTTTTGTTTCTAAGTGCTACTTAATTTAGGAATATTATGCATAGTTTTCCTGTCAACAGATGTTGTGCAAATTTTGCCTTTAGTTCAGCCTGTGGTGCACAGTTGAATGTAATACATACGCTGTACTCAAACTAGATAGCATAACATTTAAAATGTTGGAAATATAGAACAAGAAAAAGTACAGATTCTTTTTCCTTGAGTACAGTCCTGTTATCACAAGATAATCTGCGTCCATTTTCACTTTTGTTTAGTAAAGCATTATGTTAATTTTTTTAAAAGTTATATACTTTTTAAGTAAACTGTAGGGGCCAACTGTTTTTACATTTAATATTCCCAAAAGAGAATGTTTCATATCAGGAAAGATCCATTTGAATGTAATTGACAGTTATTTTAAAAACATAACACTGGATTCTACAGAAAGAAAGAAATATTTGTATGGTGAGAAGGTAATATTGGTTTTATTTGAGAATAAAGACTATTCATAGTACTTTAAGTGAACAAGATATTCTGGAGTTTCTCATGCATCATATCATTTACTTGCATCTAAAATTTCAGTATATCTAACTTTTTACACATTTCTAACAAATCTGCCTAAGTTTTCAGAATATAATTATACTGTAGGTTCTATAATATGAACTTGAACTGGATGTATTCTTTGACTTTAATTCTAAAATTCTGACATAGAATTTGGCCAATTTAAATTTGAACATAAAGAAATATGGGCCTCGTTATGTTTTCTCAATACACAGTTATTCAGATCAGTTATATTTAATATTGACTTTGTGTGTCTTTAACTAATCTTTTCAGTGCAAACACAGCTGCTGATACTTTGTGACCATCAGAATACTAACAAAAGAACACATTGCTCTTTGATTCAGCTTATCTCAACACAACCATAAAAGCAGTTCCTATCAGATGATTCATTTCACAACATCCTGACATTGATCTACATAGAATCAATAAGTAAAAATAATGCTTCAATTCTGTGGAACTTCTAAGGAAGTCTTTGGGCTCTTAGAAGCCTACACTCTTTCCACTATGTTTAGTTGAGTCTCTGATGCACAATTGAATATAATGTACATGATGTGTAATAGTGAAATAAAGGCTTTAGAAGACAGAGGGGAATATATATATTTCATAGCAAATGCTGGTCTTGTAACATATTTTGAAAGAAAATGGTTCTGTTGGTCAACTAGATTTGGAGTCCCTGAATACGCTATCACTGTCTTAAAAATTCAATTTATATTTGAAAAACTAATATTAGAGATTCTGAGAACTTCTGCAATTAAGAGCATGATAACCTGTTTAATTCAGGATTCTCAAAACTTACTTGAGCAAGGAATACTGCCTTTCCTTTCTTACTAGTGAACATCCAGTTTGCAGAGCATATTATGCTAAATGCTGGTGTCAACTGCAGTTAAAATAGCGAAAAGCAGTCAAAGTGCTCTGTCTCACCATCTCTTCTCCAAGGCACCCTCTAAAAGTTCCTTGTAGCCTGGATCTGCAAAATTATCAAGCTAACCCTGCAAGTCTGCCCTGGACTTACAACATTTTAATATAGTTTCAGGCCACAAGAGTTTTACTAACTAAATCTTGCCTTGAGAGACAGTTCACAACCTGAGAAAATTATGAGTACATCAAGGTACCAATCTTCCAGTCTGAGTGCGCCTTCCTTTTTCAAAATATTTGTTCTTTGACTATGAGAAACACATATTCACCCGCCCAAACCCAAAGAATGGGCCTGGAGACACAAAGAATAGCGGAAGTGAGACTTTTAATAGCAGTCTTGCAAAATCAGGTGTCTAGTAGGCAGGCACACCTGGGGCGGTTACAGTAGGTAATTTATCTCCCAGCATGCAAGTCTCTCCCCCAGTTCCTCATTGGTCGAGTACTATGGGGTTACAATCTTCCTGGATGTCGCCTAAGTTTCATTATCCCCCTTATAAGGTTATACCCCATCCACTTCTCTGCTTAAGTTTCAATTTCCCAATAATGAAACTTTTCCCTTTTATGGGCTGACCCCTCCTCTACATTTTATTCGCTTATCGTGACCTTCTAGCTGCATGAGCCATGTGGTTTGTTACATTTGCAGGCCAGCTGGCATTACTTAGATTTATCATGCTTTGGAAATGAACCATTTAAAATAGTTTCTTTCAAATTCCCTCCTCTTCTCTACTTACTTTCTTTGGCCTCATTTTCATCTAAACTCTTTTAGTTCTTGAATCACTCTAGAAGTTGTTTGCTTTTTTCCTTATAGGAGAGTGAGTTTAATTTGGCTTTTAATAGTAGCAGGTTATTTTTGCTGGTAAGTTATGGGCATTTGTTTATTAATAGCTGTTTTAATTAATCTCTGTGCTAGTCCCCTTACACGAGGGCTAATACAACATCCCACTGCTGTTAAGACTCATGCCACAATTATGAGAGATATAAGGATTGAAGCTACCATGTCTTTTTATTTTCCAAACCAACCTTTTAGCCAACCTGTTAATGGGTCATTAATTCCAGCATTTTCTGCCAGTTCATTGGCTAGAGTTGTCAGACCGTGTAAAGCTTTTGTGATGGTCCCATCTGGGACAGTATTGTTGGGAATGAAAGTGCAACATTTCCCACCCAACATAACACATATGCCCCCTTTTTCTGCTAGTATTATGTCTAGCACAAGCCTGTTTTCCCAAGCCATTTGGCTGGTGGCATCTAACTGGATAGCCACTCCTCTGAGGGTATCCCGAGTATAACTGATGAATCTCTGTTGATTATAATAGATGTATTTAATTCAGTCCACATTTTCATTAACAGTTGACCACCAGAAGAGTGCTGACTTAAACCCACCAGCTATTTGGTTTCAGGCCTTAAATTTATTAGGCACCCTCCTACAGACGCCTATTGAGTTCACATATATATTGGGATCAAAAGAATTTGTTAGATCTCTCCAGTTTCAGCAGCCATGTGTATTTTTGGGTATTTTATGGAACGCCAAGGTGAGGGGAATGGCCAGTTGGACTGAAGCATAAGTCCTGGTCCAGTTGGATGGTAACAAGTTATGAAGGTTCCTTTTCCCACAATACCACCAGACATTAGCCCAGGGTATATGGAGAGCTGAGTAATTCCCATTGCCTGACTCACCAGTGGTGTGTCGGATGTGGGTACAAGTCGAGTTATCCCACAGGCTTATTGAACTCTGCCCCCTGCCTAGAGTGTCAAGAGGAGTGGTTCGTATTTCCTATAGAGAACTAAGGGATTACTCTGGGATCTGACCTCTGCAATGTGGGAAAGAGCAATGACAGACTCTTACAAGTCTGATTTCCCCATGCATCCTTGTCCTGGTATAGATCCAATATGCATTACATTCCTTTAGGATTGGTATCTCATCCTAGGGGAAACAGAACCACCTGTGACTGAGGTCGTCTCACAGCACATGCATACCAGTTACTCTTCTTGAGGGCTTGTACTGAAAATTTGATCCGTTTGACCCAGGCATTCACATCTCTATACCCTGTTTCAATTTCTAAGGTTCACCTTTACCTTATTCTTATCCTTTTACAGTTATTATTAGGTGGATTAAAGTATTTATTAGGGTTTGGGGTTGGAATAGTTCCAGACAAATGGGAGGTTGAGTTCTTAATTAGTTTAAGAACAAATAGCCCTAGGGAGTCTTCCCCTGTGATGTCTGCCCCTCACCCATATACTCGAGATGCTACTTTTGGTTTTTGATTTAGAATGGCTGGATTGTTAAAGGTGATGAGTGTAGGAATGCATTCTAAATTCTGGCAGTTATCTGGCAGGGAGCCCCTGCACAGGTGCAGTTTATTCTTTAAGGGTGTCCCCCTTGGAGTTACCCGCCCCATGTTTACTATCCAACCCTGAAACTGGGTAGTCCACCATACATTATCCCAGCTGGGGCAGGGTAATGCCCTGCTGTAACAGGGCATAGATATTTATCCACCTGCGAGAGCTATCTCTGATTTTCCAAATTCGCACAAGGTAAGACCTAGAAGGCGTTAAATTTTATAGTTTGGGATGCTATCATTTTGGATATATTAGTTACCAACCTGATTGGGTAGGGAGGAGTCCCCTGCCAGTTTCCATTTTGACCTGCTGCTTTTTGTATAGTAGCCCATCCTAGCCATATTAACTTTCAGAAGTGGGGCCAGCTCATGTTTTCTTTTTAGATTTTTCTCAATGTTAACTTTAAGAGTTCCTCTTAAAGTGGAACTCTTGGCAAGGTGACCCATGCCCTTTCCACTGGTTTTTTTCCCTCCCTCCTGGGGTCTCTTTTCTCACTCCCTTGACTCAAGTATGGTGAGTCCACCCACGTTCAGTTTGCATGGCTTTCTTAGTGGCCAGTAGCACTTAATAGGGACCTTCCCTGCTTGGGTGGAGCTCATCTTCTTTCCAAGTTTTAATTAGCATCAAGTCAGCAGACTGGAAGTGGTGAACCACAGACTTAAGAGGCTGGATTTGAGTCAGCAGTCCTTTTAACCTAAAGGATGACGGGGTGGATGTTATGGCCAGAATATAATTCATTAAGAACTGATTACTGGTTTCCATAGTAGGGAGATTTGTAGCTCTGACCAACTATGGCAGCCCATATAATAACTTGTAGGCAGACAATTCCAAGTCTTTTTTAGTGGGGAGGGGGCTGTCCTAATCCTAAGGAGTGCTGTTGGGAGACATTTGGTCCAAGGCATTTTAGCTTCTAAGATTAGTTTGGTGAAATGCTTTTTGAGAGTTTGATTAATTCTTTTTACCTTTCCAGAAGAAGGGGGATGCCAAGGGGTGTGATAATTCCATCTAATTTGTAAACTTTTTATAATTCCCCTTAATGCCCTTGAGGTAAAGTGACTCCCATTGTCCAAATTAGTATTTTTCACCAGGCCAAATCTAGGTACAATCTGTTCTAACATTATTTTGACCACATTCCCAGCAGTGACTGTTGGAAGGGGAAAGTAAATACTTTAATTTTCATACTTTGGGCATTTCTGTGAAATTTACTTGAATGCTTTGAAATGGTCTTAGTTTGGGAGGTCTTCCTCCCATAGCCTGTTTTTTAATTACCTTTTTGTTAATCCTTTGACAAGTTACATAACTTTTGCATATTTGTTTAGTGAGAGTATAAATTCCGATACACCCATAATTCTTAAGTATTGCATTACACAGAGCCTAGGGTCCCTAATGACTCGCTTTGTGTAATACAGACATTAGTTTTTAAATTAGGGGGTTCTTTATTATTTCTTTTCCTTTAGGAAGTACCCATTTCCCATCTTTAGTTTGAGTGACCCCTATCCTGTCTAACTCTTCCTGTCTAAACTGGGGCCGTAATACTTCTTTAGGGATGTCTGGTATCAGGCTAAATAGTCTAATTTTTGCCTTCAGGGAGGCTTGCTTAGCAGCTTTATTTGCAAGCCTGTTTCCTACAGCTTTTATAGTGTTCCCTTTTTGATGACCATTTACATGAACTATGGCTACCTCTGCTGGAAGCAGGAGGCTTTTTAAGACCTGTTTGACCAGTTCCACATGTACGAATTCTTTCCCCTGCTATTTATTAGACCCTGCTTTGTCCAGATTTTTTTTAAGTGTGTACCACTCCATAGGCATATTTAGAATCAGTATATATAGTATCTTCTTGACCTTCAAGGAGCTTTAAGGCCTGGTTAAGAACATATAATTTACAAGTTTGGGCTGACTAGCCATTAGGTAATTAACTTTTCTCATGTAAGCAGTGTTTATTTTCATAAATGACAGCATAACCATTATGTTTTTTTGTTTTTTAATCTATCACTTGGGATGACCCACTCACAAACAGCCTTATCCCTAGGGCCTGGTCTGACTTTGGTTTTGTATTTTATCATATCTAAGCAGTTATGGTCTTATATTTTTCATTCCCCTCTCCTTTCCATAGGAAACTGGCTAGATTCAGGCAAGTATTTGTAGGTATGACCAAATCATTTTTTTCCATTATTATGGCTTCAAATTTTAGAATCTGAGAATCTGTTAACCACTTCTTGGCTTTTTGGTTTAATATATTCCTGACCTGGTGTGGGGTGCTTAGTATTAGGACACCACCAAAGGTTAGCTTTCAACTCTCCTCTACCCGCAGCACTGTGGCAGCTACTGCTTGCCTACATTTGGGCCACCCCCAAGAGACAGGATGGAGAAGCTTGGAGACAAAAGTAACAGGTTGCCTCTTCCCTCCCCGAGTTTGAGTGAGCCCGGCAAGGGCCATGCCCTGGTCTACTGTTACAAACAGATGGAATGGTTTTTCTAAAGATGGGAGGGCCAGGACCAGGGCTGTAATGAGGGCCTGCTTTAGCTCTTTCATTGCCTGAAATTTCTCTAGGGACCATTGCAAGGGATTTGGTTCCTTTTTCAGTAACTTGAGATACAGAATTTTGTCTTTTAAGCATATGAATCAATCCATAACCTTCAGTAGCCAGTCAAACCTAAAAATTTTTGGAGTTCTCTCCTTGTCTTAGGCAAAGGCAGATCCACTATTCCTGATATTTTCTCTGGGTTTATTCTCTGCTTCCCTTCACTAAGCAGGTGTCCTAAACATTTAACTTTTTTTTTCCCTATAAATTGCAATTTGTTCTTAGAGACTTGCAATCCCCTTTCTCCTAGGAAATTAAGTAAGCTTACAGTGGTTTCTGATACCTTGGCCCTCCTCTCCCCAGAAATTAAAAGATCATTTACATATTGTAACAACTGGGTTCCCCTGGAAGGTTGGAATTCCTCCCGGACTTTTTCTAAGGTCTGACCAAATGAGTTTGGGGCTTCCATGAAACCTTGTGGCAACACAGTCCGGCAATACTGTTGTTTTTCTCCCAGTTATAGGATTTTCACATTTAAAAGCAAAGAGGTCACTACTCCTAAAGTAGAAAGGACTGCCCAGAATGAGTCTTTTAGATCCACCACACTGAACCACTTCCGTTTTAGGACTATCTTACTAAAGAGGGTGTAGGGTCTAGGTACCACAGGGTGGCGGGTCTGGACAATTTGATTTGTCTAAGCCCTTAGATCTTGCACCAATTTATAACACATTAGGCTTTTTGACTGTGAGAATTGGAGTTATTGTATCGTGACATGCAGGGTTCTA
Organism: Mandrillus leucophaeus; assembly: GCF_000951045.1. Taxonomy (NCBI): domain Eukaryota; kingdom Metazoa; phylum Chordata; class Mammalia; order Primates; family Cercopithecidae; genus Mandrillus; species Mandrillus leucophaeus. Next base: position 1,057,746 of record NW_012098432.1, on the reverse strand, counting down.
ATAGTCCTTCTTCAATTAATCCACTTATTACCGGTTGTAGACCATTTTTCCCTTTAATGGAAATGGGACATTGTTTTTTGCAAACTACTTGTCCTGGTTGTTTTAGTTTAATCTGTAAGGGTGTGATTTTTAAGCCTCCTCTCTTGCCTTTCCTAACCCACACAAGAGGATTAATTTTTTTTCCTCCTCCTCTGTTAGGAGGCCCATCACTACTTTTATTTGTCCTTCCTCTATTCCAGATCCTAATCCCAATCTCACAATCAGGTTTTGACCCAGGAGGTTAGTTCCTGCTTCAGGAACATATAAGAGTGACCCCTCAGTTTGTTCTGGTCTCAATCTAATTAACATTTTCTTGAATATCGGAACCTAAAATCACTCCCCTTTGACCTTGGATACTGTCAGTTTTTCCTTAGAGACTTTTGTACCCCTTGGTTGGTGAATTAGGGAGGAGCAAGCCACTCCAGTATTAATCAAAAATGTTACTTCTTCTTCCTCAGGTCCCATCTTCACATTTATTAAGAGTTCCTGGTGGGACCACTCAGAAGCAACCCCTGAAGCCCCTAGTCTTCATTAATGGTTATGAGGGGTGTTGCCTTTTCTTCTTATTTCCATTCAGGACATTTTTCTTTTAAAACTCCTGGCTTTCTACACTTTTAACATTTACTCACTGTCTTAGGAGTTTTCCCCTGCATTTCTCTTCTTTCTCTGTGTTGAAATCTGTCATTCCTTTTTCTCCTTTGAGGGGGATCTAGATCTAGCCTTTTTTTGGACTACCTTTTCCGCAGTAGAAACTATGACTTTTGCTTTTTGTTTCTGCTTTTCTTCCTCTCTCATTACAAAGACTGACTGAGCTTCCTTCAGTAATTCCTCAATCAGTTTCTCATTTTATCCATCAATCTGTTTTTGTAATTTTTTTGTAATGTTAGGCTAGCTCTTAGTTACAAAGTTAACCTTTAAGAGGCCTTGCCCTACTGGGTCCTCTGGATCTAATTTGGAGTATTTTTATTTATTTATTTTTTATTTTTTATCTAATCTCTGAACCTTTGCAGGAATGCAGAGGGTGTTTCCTCTTTTTCTTGTTGAATCTCGAATGCCTTTGAGACATTTTGTGTCCTGTGAGTGAGCTCTTTGATTCCTTAAATTATTAGTTCCCTGAGGTCCCACATTTGGGCCCAGTCCCTGGGATCACTATTATCCCTTCAGGATCAATATCTGGAAATTTTTGTTCAGCTGGCAAGACTTCTTGCCTGGAGCGTGTTGCCTTTCCCAGATGGTTATGGCTGCTTTCCTAATCATTTCCCTTTCTTCGCCTGTGAACAGGATATTTATGACAGACATCATTTCAGCCCACATGTAAACGCTGGGTCCTAGGAATTGGTCCAGCTGGTCTGCTAAACTGAGGGGGATCGTCTAGGAGTGGTTTTATTTCCTTTATGAAATTCCTAATTCCAATACTTGTAAGATGAGCACTTACAAAGCCAATCTCTCCCTGTCTGTGGGAACTTCCCTAAGGGCGAACATGCTAGATGCCTGCTGTGTGGAAGGGATAAGGAAGTTCTCAACATCCCTCTTACACTGTTCTAATTCTTTTCTTAAATTTGGATGAGGATTTAAAGAAGTAGTTGGTTCGGCTCCCCCATGGTCTCCAGGTATTTCTTCCTCTAACCCTCCTGCTGCCCCTTGATCTTCCTGTTCCTTGTTTTGTGAGATGTATGGAGGGGGTAAGCACGATAAGGGGTCCCAGGGCTTTTCACTGTGTGAGGGCTTTTTACCAGGCTCTTTTACTCCTTCTTTAACAGGGAACATGGGGGTGCTAATTCCTTGATCCAGCAGAGAGTGTAACCTATCTCTTCTTTTGAGGATGGGATTTTATTATTCACATGGAGAATTAAAGCTTGGCATACCCAAACCTCATTTGAGCCAAACTTAGGCCAAAAGACCGAAGGGTTACAAGTGGGTCTTTGGACCAGATAAAACAGCAATACTTTATTATCTTTTACTTTTCCTTGTCCCTGGTTTGAGGGTTGTCCCTGCAAACCTGCAAGGTTCTCCCCAATGGACTACATACTGGAATGTCAGAGAGAGTCTCTTTGACTTCCTCTTTCTATTGTTCCCTAAGCCTAGAATTTCTGTTTCCTTTTTTCGATCAGTCTCTGTGTCTGAGCTTTTCCTCATGTACTCAACCCTCCCTACTGGAGGTTTCTTGCACACCCCAAGAATCACCCCCTCTGTCTCTGGTCATTTCTCTTGTGGGAGAACAGAACCGTGGATTGGGACTCTGCACTTGCTTCTTATCTAGGATACATCTCAGTCATGCACACACTTGACCTATGAACATGCCTAACCCCCAAGCAGGACTTATAGTCCAATTTTCTTACTTTGGCTCATGCACAAGGTTGCCTGGTTGCCATGTTGCCTGCTTTTCTCCTTGTGTTGCCTCTGCTGCCTCCTGAATAACAGTCTTGGGTTTGTCTATGGCGTCCGCAGGGAGCCAGGAAGCCCAAACAGAGTGGGCCACCTAAATCAGGTGGGATGCATCTCCCATCTCTGCCATAGTCCCACTCCATGAAGGCACAGAGATCCTGGACAAGCCCCCAGATTTGTGAGAAACACATTTTCACCCATCCAAATCCAAAGAATGGTCTCAGAGACATGAAAAACATCAGAAATGGGACTTTTAATGGCGGTCTTGCAAGATCGGGTGTCTAGTAGGCAGGCACACCTGAGGCAGTTACAGCAGGTAATTTATCTCCTCGCATGCAAGTCCCTCCCCTAGTTCCTCACTGGTCCAGTACTATCGGGATACAATCTTCCTGGACGTCACCTAAGTTTCATTATCTCCCTCATAAGTTTATACCCAGGTCCCCTTCCTTGCATGTTTCAATTTCCCAATAATGAAACTTTCTTCCCTTTTATGGGCTGACCCCTCCTCTACATTCTGTTCGCTTATTGTGATCTTCTGGGTTCATGAGCCATGCAGTTTGTTACATTTGCCGGCTGGCTGCTGGTACTTAGATTTATTATGCTTTGAAAATGGACCATTTAAAATGTTTTTCTTACATGACCAAATAACCATTGGGCACATCTAATTATATATTCATGTTTCCAATTATCTGAAGTTTAAGTAGAATCAATTTTATTTCCTCCTTGTTTATTTCAATGTATTTTGCCTTCAGAAAGTTGGACAAAAAAGTCAATAGAGTTCCATACACACAGCAAGATATTTATCAATGTTTAACTTTTGAATATGTAAGTAATATGCTTTATTTCAACAAATAATTTTGTGCAATTTATAATACTGTAATAAACTCTATTGAGGGCAAACATATAAAAGAGCTTTACATATATTTTATTCTTCTTATCTGTAGTTATGCTGCATGAAATTTCTTATTGCTTATAATTTTAAGAACATTGTTTTTTCACTCTCACATTATTGCAGATTTTGGCATTCTTTGACATGTCACCAGTGAGTGAACATACTTGTATCAACATAGAATCATTGATATCTTTAATTTGTAGAGGGCCCATAGAAATCTGCTATTCTTTATTTTACAGATAGGTAAACTAAAATTTGCTGCCTCTCAATGACTTTTCTAGGGTCATGCAGCTCTTGGTAGCAGTCAGGTTACAGAACTAGGTTTCACATTTTCCATTTCAGGGTAAATCCATTTTATAACAAGGAAAATGATATTTGGGCCTATCATCAATATTTCAAACTGTGGAATCTTTCACACCCCAAATTGCATTTTAAAATTATGTTAAAAGTATTACTTCATAATAAGATTTAAAGTTCATTTCATTCATTGAATCACAATGAATGCATAACAAATAATGCATTAGTTTTAAAGAAAAGATCCCATCATTTAGAAATATAAATCAATTGTGTATATATGCCACGTTATTAAAAAGTTATGTCTTTATCAGATATCAGCTTATTGTTAAATGTCTAACAGAAATGTTTATGTGTACACAGGTGCCTGCATATTTGTGTATACAATAAATAGATACATTGACAATTTGATATTCATTCTTTGGTATTATTTGCATATTAATGTCAATCTTATTGTGAAATAAGAAAAAACCTGTGACAATTTTAAAGACCACATAAGAAAGTTACAATACAATGTTTCAAATTAGCATGTTTAAACATACAGTTGGCTCTCTGTCTTTGTGGGTTCTGCATCCGTGGATTCAATCAACCCCAGATAAAAAATTTTCAAAAAATAAAAAATAATAATACACAAATTATAATAATACAAATAAAACATGTAGTGTAACAACTATTTAAAGAACATTTACATTTTATTAGATATTATAAACAATCTAGATATGATTAAAAGTATATGGTAGGCTATGCATTGGTTATATTCATATACTACACCATTTTACATAAGGGACTTGAGCATTCATAGATTTTTGTTATTACCAAGGGTCCTCAATCCAATCCTCCACAGATGCCGAGGGACAACTGTACTATTATCATTACAAACATTAAGTGCTTTTGAGGATAAAGTGGCACTTCATCTGATGTTTATAAGTTCAAAAAGGTTTACACAGGCAAAGAAGATCATTTATGTAATGTGAGGAAATTGATTAATTCCAAAAATCAAGATATTACACTTATCCAAAACTGAATTTTCTCTTTTTAAATCTTGTTAAATAATAAAAACTAGAGTCCTGGTGGAAAGTTCAGACTAAGATAAAAATAAAGAAAGTGATTATTGTCCTTTTTTCATTTAGATGATTCTATAGGTCATTAATTTGGCCATACATAGCTTTATTCATTCTGATCCTGACCTGACCCTCATAACTAGAAAAAAGCTTATTTAAATGAAGCAGTCATTGACAATAATATATCCAACATAATTGTAACCTAATTAGCTTATGACATGGTGAGTTAAACAAAACTTAACTATAGATAATTTTCTTGAGGTATATTTATATATACAGGAGAGAGATCATAAAGAAACTGTACAAACTAATTATTTTGGTATTACATTTGATTTTTTGAATTCATAAAATACCCTCCATTCAATAAGCCTTTTAATTTGTGTTTCTAAAATTGAATTTTAATTCAATAAAGAGAAGAACATCACACATTATTTTGATGGCTATGATTGGCAGTTCGATAAGACTCAGTGTTGAGGTAAGAGCAGGTTAAACAGTTATTGGCCTATACATTGATTACATTTATTATGGTGAAATATTTAAATTCAGGTGTTTCAATAAAATGTGGTACACATTTTATTTTGTGGGTGAATTATTTTTCTATCACCAGTAGGTTGCACTAGATCACGAATGACAAACGGGTCTCATTCTCCCTGCCTAGTCTTATTGATTGGTAGTGAACATCTGGTGCACAGGTTAAGAAGGATCATGTGGCTGTGTCAGGGCTCAGGAAGAAATGATACTGGAATAAGGTTATAATGTTTCTATCCTCGGGATTATAAGCAATCATGAGGTCAGGAACTTTGTGTTCTTTGTCACATTTTGAGTGCCTATAATAATTCCCAGCATATGTTAAACACAAAGATATATATAATAATACATATATGACATGTACAATTATATATACATGTTATATATAACATGTATATTTATATATAATTATGTACAATATATACATATATAATTATGTGCAAGGAAAAGAGGAAGAAGAATGGCAGAACGCGTGGTACATCTTGGCCTTCTCTGCACTAGGTGATTGTAAACTACCAAGATCTGTAAGTCAAAATCCTCAAGCATGTGTTGAAATGTAACCTGGTCCATTTTAAAAAAGAAATTTCAGAATGTAAAACATAAAAACTTGCTTATACACATGGAAAGATATAATGAGTCCAACAAATCCCAACGAGAGGCCTGATTTTTAGAAGACCATTCTGTTAGACACCTAATGAGAGTTCATTTTGTCACATGGAAAATTATAAACTCTTGCTGAAAACTAACGTTACTTAAATTTTTTTAAAAAGAGAGAAAACAAAGAAAGTTGAATTCTGAATTTTTGTCAAGGTCTTTTTATGTATCTTGCTGCCTCAGAAGTCAGTAGTCAGCAGAGGATTTCTCACTGGTAGGAAATGGATTTGCCTTTGAAGCGACTTTGGATAAAACTGGTTGCCTCCAAGAGATGAAAATGATGGAAGCCAAGAGACCTGGCAGGCAGCTGGGTACTGGGCACCCCTACAACTATCTCTACTGAATATATTCCTTATAGTGAAGTAGTGACCTTCAGGTCTCCTGTGATTAAGGCAAATGATCTTATGAGTGGTCATGAGTATGCACATTGATTGGGCTTGGCAGATTGCATAATCAACTGCAAATTGGCTCTTGGAAACGACTGGCTATATCCAGTGAGCAGAAGAAATGGAAGCAAGGGGATCTGGCAGACAGCAAGTAGCCATAGCAGCTGTATGAGTTACATTCCCATAACTTAATGATGAGGAGAGCCAAGCCTGGACCTTTCATAGCTGTGCTTTTCATTTCTGATATTTGGAGGAATTGCAGGATGGAGCTGCACACCCGAGCAATTTACCCTCAGGGTAGCAGTAAAGCAGAGTGAAAAAGTCTTACTTGTATTGCTACACCTCTTGAAGCATGATATGCGCATCCGTTTTCTTTATATCCAGAAGAAAAGCACAATATCTGCTCTACTGATAATTGCAAACCAGGCTTCTCTGATAAAAGGATATTAATTTCCACTTCATAGATCAATAGGCCTTGGGAAGTCAACTAGTCCATCACACTATCTTACTACAGAATCCTTCCCAAACCAGAAGGAAGTGTGTAAAAGAGATATAGACATGTTTTACAATATTATAATTTAATGCTATAAAATTAATCTGAATACATGCAGCGATGAATTGCTAAACCATTCCAAGAAAAGAGTCTACTAGATGACCACTACCTTTCAACTATTAGATGAGCTCATATTTTCTTGTTTGTATATTTTATTAGACAGAACAGGCTCAGAGTTACAAAAAAAGTTCCAATTCAGCAAGTATTAATGAACTTATGTTGAGTTTTTAGTGATACGCAACAGCCTGTGGAAGCTATTAGCTCCTAAGTTGTATTTCAGCATACATTTGTTTCTGCAATGGAAAAAGCTAAATGATGTCTTTTAAGAATATAATTTAGCATTCTACCCTGACTAAAACATAGAAGATACATAGTTTTGCAACCTGTTTTGAATAAAACAGATATCAATAAATGGAAAGGGAAGTTCTAATCAGAAAACACAAGTGTTAGGTTTTATTTTACCTGAAATATTTGTTTGATCTATGTCTCATCATCTTTTCATATGCTGCATATGTTTACAACTGCAGCATATTAAATAAACCTTTTAAGTTGTGTTTCTAAAATTGAATTTTGCAACTGTGCATTTTTTCATCATTCTTTCCATTTAGCTTCTCAAAAACTGTAGATTATATGCTGAAAACACACACGATGAGTTCGTAAACCACCACAATTTAGAAAAACAACGTACCAATTCTATCCTGGGAATCAATTTTCTTGGAAATAATTTATTCATCTGATCTTATAAAAGAGATCAATGACCCTGTTTCAAAAGGTTCCTTTTTCCTAAATCGTCTTAGAAAAAAGCATATTTGAAAAAAAAAACCTATGGAATTATAGTAAAGGCTTCTGTTTAAAAGAGAAATACATGTTTTAAGCAATTTAGAATGAACGCTGATATTTTTATCTATATTTATGATATACGCACATATGTGGTATAATTTAAAAAGACTATTTGAACACAGGAAATTGTAAAGATTGTGTGCATTGCTTACAGTATGACTGCATCTCTTTTAATCAGAAAAGGTAGTTTCTCTTTTCTTAAAAAATCAAGAATAGAAACAATGTCTACCAATTGATCAGCACTTACCCATATGTAAAATACTAGCTGGCATCACTTCAAATAGAGATGCATTTTGTACTGGAAATTTCAATATTAATAAACTCGTGGCCCAATTATATCTAGTATACTGAAGAGGGATAAAGTTATGGAAAATGGACACACCATACTTTGCATATCTGATTCATAAATGCTAATGTTTCAAACAGAAATCAAATTAAGCACATCAAAACCTAATGCATTAATTTGATTGATCAATTTTCCACTAGTGAAAATGGATGTTAAGAAAGTTGCAGGTGGCTTAACTAGCTACAAAGGGGTTTCATGGAATATGAAGACTGCTTAAAAAGTAGAGATTTACACATTTATCCCATTGATAGGTTATCATAGAACTCTAGCAGGAGGATCATGAATTCTTGCCTTGTCACTGATCTATTGCACATCCCCCTGGCTCAGCCAGGCTCTGTAGTGTGATTTTAGCAGAACAAGAGATAATCAAACATCCTGTTTTTATAGAATTGTCCCAATTTAGGGTCCTTCAGGGCCCTCCAGGATGCCTATTTGAGATGTTTTTCTTTCTGAAAAGCATTATCTAGGGATAAAAAAAAAAAGAACGTAATCTGTCATAATCTTAGCCCAAGGAAATATGAATCCTGGTCTCCTTACAGTTCTCAGAGAAGTAAAAATAAAACCAAAAGGCAAGATGTTTTCCACAAGGAAAGAATATCAAACTTCTGGCCAATGACTACCTTCCTTCTTTCTATCCCCTTTTCTACCACCTGCTGCTGTACTCAAGCCAAGAATCAACGCATCACCATTTCTGATTTCAGAACTTTTCTGAGTTCCTATGAATATCTTTCTCCAATTCCTTCTAGTTCTGGAAGCCAATGTGAGCCCATTTCTGCCATTTTAATTCCTCTATTCCTTCTGATTTCTTATTTCCTGCTTCTATATTGTTGTACTTATGTGCTGTTCATGACCACTCTTTCTGTTTTCTCTCTGTCTATTTGGAGTATCTCACATCACTCAGAATTATCCATTTATGTTAAACTTGACAGGGTCACCACACTGACTGTTGGCATCTTTCATGCAAAAAAGAAATAGGAAAAATATATATAATTAAAAAGAAAACTACCAGTCACAGGCAGAGCATATAGACGATTTTTCTCACATAAAATTATAAGAAGTGGGAAAGGCAGATACCTATTCCCAAGGTATGAAGCCTCTGAAATAAACTTCTATCAAAAAAAAAAAATTGCAACAATGATCAAATACCATCATCAACTATTCATCCCTGGAGGATTGATGACACATTTTCAGTGCCTAGCAAGTGCTTTAAAAAATGTTGACAGAACTGTTGAACTATTTTGTTAATACAGTGGTTCTTTAGGAAAATGATTGATGCTTTCTTGCCAGTATCACTACCATCCTCTCTTCTTATACTTTTTCACAGCATTATATAGTCTTCTCTCTCCTTCTTTTATTGTCTTCTGATCTCAGAAGTTACGAGATTACTAAATATCCATGGTACTCAAAACCAAAACTTTGTTGGTACTTATTGTAAAGTCAGCTTAATACATTACCTCCAGTGATCTATGTCTGTGACAAATTTTGTAATATTCAGTATACAGTTGACCCTTGAACGATACAAGGGGTAGGAACAGCAATTCCTTGTGTAGTCAAAAATCTGTGTATAACTTCTTTTCTTTTCTTTTTTTTTTTTGAAATGGAGTCTCACCCTATTGCCCAGGCCAGAGTGCAGTGGTGCGAGCTCAGCTCACCGCAACCTCTGCCTCCTGAGTCCAAGCGATTCCCCGGCCTCAGCCTCCCAAGTAGCTGGGATCACAGGCCTGTGCCACCATGCCCAGCTAATTCTGTATTTCAGTAGAGACAGGGTTTCACCATGTTGCCCAGGCTGGTCTCAAACTCTTGACCTCAAGTGATCCACCCACCTTGGCCTCCCAAAGTGGTAGGATTACAGGCATGAGTCACCACTCCCTGTGTATAACTTTTGACTCCTCCAAAACCTAATTACTAAGAGCTTACTGTTGACCAGAAGCCTTACCAAGAATATAAACAGCCAATTAAAACACATTTTGTAGTTTATGTGTGTTATATACTGTATTTTGATTACAAAGTAAGTTAGAGAAAAGAAAATGTTACTACAAATCATAAGAAAGAGAAAATATATTTTCTAGTTATTAAGTGGAAGTGAACCATCCTAAAGGTCTGTATCTTTGTCATCTTCGTGTTGAGTAGGCTGAAAGGAGGAGAAAGAGAAAGATTTGCTCTTGCTGTCTCAGGGGTGACAAAGGCAGATGTAAGTGGACCTGTGCAGCTTAAACCCATGCTGTTCAAGGGTGAACTGTCAATATATAGATATTCAGAGGGAAGGAATATCAGTGAGGGAAATAGTACTTACAGGATGCTTCAAGAAGAAACTGGGTCTGTGTGTTGAGTTTGACCAACAATGCAATTTCAGAGAATTCTCCCCACAAGACTGTCCTCACTTCAGACAGAAGTCATAAAGTTCCTGGGTCCCCAGGACCACTCGCAGTTCAGACCAGCTGGCTACAATTTAATGGATTCCAATGACTAACTTGGATTTGATAATTCACTATAAGGACTCACAGAACTAATTGAAAACTATTGTAGTCATGATTTATCACAGGGGAATACAAAAACTCAGCCTAAGGAATAGATACATAGGGCAGAGTCTCAAAGGGGTCCAAATACACAGCTTCTGGCTGTCTTCATCCTGTGGAGTCATGGATGGTGTTACCTCCTCCTTGCCACAATGTGTGGCAATACACACAGAGTTTGCCAATCAGGGAAGCTGGCTCAAGCCTTCAGTGTCCAGAGTTTTACTGGGGCTTAATCACACAGTGCCAGCATTGGCTGCCCTCTAGTCTCCTGCCCCTCACAAAAGTCAAGCAACCTTTACTCATCAGTTCTTCATGAGATTAGAAGTGATATAGCATGGCCTCAAAGTCCCCATCATAAATCACATTTTTAAACGGTCTAGTAGCCAAACACACTAGCAAATGAAAGCATTCCTATCAGGCAGGACATTGCAGGAACCTAGAGATCACCTCCCAGTAGCTGAAGGCAAAAGCCAGACCTCTCTTTGGATGACGTGAAATTCCTTATAATACTGTCTAAAACTGAGTGTTCAAGGAAAAAGAAGATAATTAGGTAAAGATAAGTCACTTCAGGCAAAAGGATAAACATAAGAAAAGAGTTGGAAATGTGAGTGAGTGAATGAAAGAGGAGTCTAAGGAAAGGATCCCCTCCCAGCAAATATGGGATATGCTTTAGGTAGCTGAGATAAATAAGTTGGACTAGAGCAAAACACATAAATTCTGGATGGCTTTTAAAGTCAGGTAGAACTCAGGGAAAGAAGTATTGCTTTGACACAATAAAAGCCTGAAATATTTAAGATGCTTGAATTTGGTTGATGAGCAGAATAATGAAAAATCTGTGTAAAGAAATTGTGAAGTATTGTCTTTGTATTTGAACAATATGTTTTACATAATGCTAAAAAGTGTAAAATACCAATAGGAAGGCAATCAAAATATAGAAGTCTAAAATTTATATCAGATTCAATCATGGAACCAGTGTATGTTCACCCAGTTTTTAAAACATAGGACTTAAAAAGACAAAATAGTTTTCTTCAAAGGCTTGATGAGATTTTATATTTCAGGGAATCCAAACAAGGATTCAAGGGAGAAAAATAGAGCAAGAAAAATATAGACTTACCAATACAAGGGGAATTTTTCTATCAATTAAAGTAATCTACAAAATAAGTTTTTTTGAAAAATTGGGCTTCCCATCAATAAGTATTTGGGTAGTAGATGGGTATTCATCTACATTTTGGGGTTGATTTGTAGAGATTGTTGCATTAGAGGTCAACGTCTCCCTATTTCAGAATTCGGTGGGACTTTGAAGTACACAGGATGATTTAGATGAGGGAGAGCCTGGATTCATAGACATCTGCTAGGAAATTGCAGGAATATAAGTATAAAGTGATCCAATTTTGGAGTAGGGTGATGGTAATGATTGCAGAACAGAAGGATAAAAGAGATATTTCAAAAGAAAAATTAACAGAACGTAGTAAATGGCTAGATGGGGAGTATGAATCTAAGAAAAATGCAAAGAATACCCACCTTTCAAGCCTGAGTGGCTAAGCTAACTGTGCAACAGCTAGGAGAAATAGAATCATCACAATGGAGAACAATTTTTGGAGGAAAGATGGTGATTTCTATCTTGAACATAGCAAATTTGAAATAAAAGGAGAAGCCCAATAAAGGATGCCTTATAGACTATGGTGAGAGGCAAGTTCCTTTGTTTTCATTTTTTACATATTTTTGTTATGGCACTTATAACAGTATGTCTGTCTTTAGAACTGTTTAAATATCTGACTCCCAGTGGATTCTGGAATTCTTGAAAACAAAGTCAAAGTTTTATGCATCCTTTTATTTAACCAAACCATCTTTGTGTCTTGCACATATTCAGTAAATATTTTATGCTAAGTTATTTAGAGATAAAAATCTGAGTCAAATCCATGTTTATAAAACTCAAGATAAAACTGAAAAAAATAACAAGAAGCTACTTACTGTTTAGAGAAGGGAGGTAAAAAGAGCTGAACCAGGAGCCGTAGATGGTGAAGAAATTAGAGAAATTGAGATTGTGAATTATTATAAACTCTTGAAGATACGGGCTTCAAGATCAAGTACCTAGCTAACTGTGAGATCTTTATAGTGAGAATGGAGAAAAGGTCTTTTTTTTTTTAATAAATGTTTAATTGATGGCTTTCAAGAGGTACTGACACTATTGTAGATGGTTCAGAAGTTTCCATTATAAAGAAAATTTATCCTGTGCCCAAGGGATACTTAACAGAGGCAGACAGGCTCCCTCCTTGTGAGTCTCTACTTCTTTCTTATACCTGAAACTCTTACTTGCATTTTAGATTGTATTTCACCCTTGCCCTATCTCTTAGTCCATCCCTACTGCTCTCATATGATATAAACTAGGTAATTTATAAATAATAAAAATGCATTTCTCATAGTTATGGAAGAGCAAGGTGCCAGTAGGTTCAATGTCTGGTAGGGGCTTCATTGCTGCTTCCAAGATGGCACTGTGTCCTTGTACCTTAGAAGGGCAAAAAGCGGGAGACAGCTCTGTGATGCCTCTTTTATAAGTGAATGAATCTCATTCATGAAGCGTGAACCCTCATGACCTAATCACCTCCTAGAGGTTCTGCCTTCTAATACCATCACCTTCGTGATTAGATTTCAGCATATGAATTTTGGAGGGACACATACATTCAAAAACCATAGCACTCTATGAAATGATAGAAGAAAAAGCCAGTAGGCACATTCTTCTGTCTTATTTTCTGTTTTATACATTTATTTTCTGTTTATCCATTTTGAAGACATAGTCCTTTGGGAATGAGAGAACATTTGCTACTGTGGTACACACAGGTTGGAAATGTGGAGAGGCCGGGCTGGTCATGGCAAGGTTGGATGACATTCACACTAGCATGAAGAGTGAGAATAAACGCTCTGCTGTGAGGTCATATTTTCATTTCAAAAAAAAAAAAAATCAAGCCCTGAGGTGGTCATTGGAGGTTCCAAAATGTGTATTTTCTTGCCTCCTCCATCATACTACTTTCATTTTATCCATTACTTGCTTGTAGTCACTTCCATTATTTTCATCTCTAGCCCAAATGAATACATACTCCTTCACATGTCCTGAAGTCCGTGATGATGTCAGATAATGTTAATTAACCTCTTTGCATTCAGTACAATTGTCCCTTGGTATCCTCAGGGGAATGGTTCTCAGACCTCCCTTGGATATCAAAACCCGAAGATGCTCAAGTCCCTGATGTAAAGTGGTATAGTATTTGCATATAACCTGTGCACATCTTCTTGTACACTTTAAATTATCTCTTGACTACTTACAATGCCTAATACTATATAAATGCTATGTAAATAGTTGTTTTATTGTTTAGGAAATAATGACAAAATGTCTACATGCTTAGTACAGGTCCAATTTTTTAAATATTTTTGATCTCTGGGTGGTTAAATCTATAGATTCAAAACCCAAAAATATGAAGGGTCAATTGTATTTATTTAATAAACATTAGATGAGCACTTGCCATGGTAATTGTGCTAAGAACTCCTGTGAAATACTTAACTATGTGTATCATTAAGATGCTTCGGACTGCACGTCATGGAAAACCCCTACTCAAAGTTGCTTAAGCAAAAAGGAAACATTATTATTTCACATAACAAGAAATTAGTTCTAGAGTGGGTTAATTCAGCAACTCAAGGAACCAGTTCTGTCCAGTGTTTCAGCTGTGTTCTGTGAACAGCCCTTAAAATCCCAGTTGACTTTTGCAGTCAAAGGCTTTCCGTGCACACACATCAATGACCAAAGGAAGAGAAGCCATTTTTTCTTCTGTGTTTCTTTTCATCAGTGAAGACACATTCCCCAGAATCCTCAGCAGTCTTCCCTTTCATGTCATTGCCAAGGTGTGACTCAATCATTGCCAAGACGGAGTCACATGCTCCTTTGTAAACCAATCACAGGCAAGAGGTATGGCATTACCTAGAATGGTTTAGACTGTTGGGAATTTACGTTTGAATCAATGGGTCTGCCAGCAAGGAAGAATATATCTATAAATGTTGTGTTAGAATATAAAACAAATCAATGAACAATCTGAGGAATAATATTTATTTATGTCAGCCTTTTTATCCTTTATGTTGTTTTTTTGAAGAATGTGTTTGGCCGTGTACACTGTAGCATGTTGCCATAAGCCCTCTTTACATCAAAGCCATGAGATTTCATATTCAGTTAAGTGGGTACCAAATGCATATTAGTCCCAAATTAGTATTTCAAAATTTAAACAAATATGTAATTGTTATTGCTACCTTTGGGTGGATTTCATATGATATTAATATAAGCTAAAAGAACACAATCCTGCAGAAGAATGTAAAAATAATACTTCTATATTTCAGAACAAGAAAGTAATGTCTTCTACAGACATCGTATTGATAATGTCAAGATGATGTTATAATGTAAAGAACAATGCATAGCATGCATCTATTCAAACTATGAGTCATACAATTAAATTTTAAGTGGGTTATATAGATTAGCACTAAGTGATAATGCAATTCAATTTAATTCATGGATTAACATAAGGTTAATGCTTTATTTGGGGTGAGCGGGGGAAGGACTTTTTTTCTCTCCAGCAAGTGCAATCACTCAGTTTCATCCTCTTCTGTGATGAATTGAGAACAATGTAGCAAATCCTCCTCCTTTACAAAGGTTTGAGCTTTTGTTTTCTGCCTTTCCTAATTTAAAGTAACTTAAATTGGCTTGAATGGAAACTTCCATGGTATACTCCGGGGAAATAAGGCCAGTTAGACAAATTTGGGCTTAGTGAGACAACTCTGTTTAAGAAGGAAAAAAAAAAGAAAGAAAAACGCTCTGTTTAAGCAGAAAAACAGATTTTGTAGTCTGAAAGACCTGACATTAAATCATGACTCTACTAGTTACTAGCTATGTGGATTATTAACACAGCCATGTATTAGTAACACAACCTTTCCATGGTTTCGTTTTCTCTTTTTTAGAATAGGAAAAAATACTCTATCAATCAGTGTTTTTGTGTGGGAAACAACAGAAACCATCACGAGAAACTTATACAAAATGGGATTTATGAGAAAACTATCCTAGGAGTTGCAACATCAATAAGAGCCTGGTGAAGCAGCCCTAAGAATGGGCGGGGAACAAGGGAACACTGGAAGGCCAAGAATTAGAAAACTGGAATCTCAGCACGAAACTGTTTGGGCCACTGCTACTACCTTGGTTGTTTTAATAACCTCCAATCTACCTGGGAGATTTAAAACCTCATGAAAGAGCTCCCAATTCGCTGAACATATGCCATTATTCCTGCTCCCTATGTTGCCTGAGACGGAGAAAGGGAATATTTGCCTCATTTGGCTTACATGGTAGAACCTATTTATCTTTAATCCGTCCACCAAGGCTACATACAATGGGGAAGAAGTAATTCTTCAACAGGAAAAACAGGCTATGTTTATGAGCATATGTCATTTGATCTTCACAAGAACCCTATAAGGTACTTGAATCTCAGAGAACAGACTTAAAAGGTCAAATAATTTTCCAGTCACACAGATAGTAAGTAAAATAGTGGAGCCAGTTTTCAAGTCTAGGTCGATTTGTTTCCAAATTATATAGTATTTTCAATTATACCACACCATCATCTTTGTGAGAAGAAAAACCTCTAATTTTATTACATCTTGAATTGTATAATACTTCTGCTTGCATTAGTAGTTGCAGGAAACAGACAGTTCAAGATAAGGATCTCAGATGGGCTATCTGAACGGTGTTTGAAGTCACTGAGGTCAGGGTGCGTCTGTTCATACTATAATAGAAGAAGGGATATAGGTAGCTCATGCTACATGGTGACAAGGATGTTTGGTTAATATAGCTAAAAATTGGATAACGAATCTGATTCTGTGAGTTACTGAATGGCAATGTAGGTAGAAAGTTATTGCACTGTTTGGAAAAGAACTCTGGAAAATGGAATGATAACTTTGAAGATGATTCAAAAACATTCAGTACCTCAAACCTGATTTCAGGATCTCAAACTTGAAACAGTTTAGTTGTGAGTCAAATTGCAGAAACTGCTCTGATCTTATAAGCAGAAAGTGACTTTTTACAAGGCATTAGAGTTGACAAAATTGTTTTGGAAAGGGCTGTGATAACAGGCTCTAGGCTAACCAGAATTAGCTCCCGGAACATTGTATACTTTCTCACCAAGGAAACTACTACGTTGGCCAATATAAAGAAGCTGGATAACTTAGGAAGTCCATCACAAAACTGTTGCCTCTGGAAAAAAAAACTGTTTTAGACTCTTGAGATCAGCAAGCAGTAACCAGCACTGTGAACTCGAGACCCACACCCATACCTGTAAGATTCACATAAGCAAAAGGGACCCACCCACCACTGCATCCTTCCCTGCTAAACAAGTCTTGAGCATATACATCGGATTTGTACAATATAAATCACCTCTGGACATTTAATTCCAATGGAGTCTGGGAATGTCATTTTTTAACTTTCCAGCCTCTACAGCACAAGAAAAAACATTAGAAGGTTGTTGGAAAAGCTACCAAGTAAGCTAGTTTATTCTGTCTACCACATGTTTTTAGAAAATATGTATTTCAAAGAGGAAGAACATAGGATTAATTGTTGCAAATGTATTATATTGTAAAGAAAATTAATAAGCCAATAAACTTCAAAAATTTAAAGGAAAAGTGAATTTTGCATACAAAAGAAAATATTTACTCATTTTTTACTGAAAACAAATCTAATGAATGCTAGGGTGTGTGTGCTTCATAACAAACTACTCGTAGGCAAAATTTCTGAGCAAATCATCATTCATAGCTCAGTAATATTTACTCTTCAGCTAGCACATTATTTTCACTTTGAACCATGCTGAGCAGACTTCATATTAGTCAATTTGGCTAATGTTACAAAAATGGAGACAAATAGTGTGGAACAGAGTGTGCAAACTCAAAGAGACTTGAAAGATCTGGATTATGAGCAAGTAAATGACTCGTGGAATTTAGAATAACAATGTGTAAAAGGCATGAAGCTCTGGGACCAAAATAATCAGAGGGGCTACAACTTTAAAGGGTTCAGAGAACAAAGTACACATCAGGAAAGAGCTCTCGAGTGATTATAGATATTATACTAAAATCATCTGCCTGGGAGACAGCTGTAAGGGAAAGAGGAAAGAAAGTGGCCCCTCAGTAGATGGAGAAAAAGGTGCATCTTCACATGTTACTGTGACATTAGACAAAGTGTTAGTGTGTAGCATTATTTCAGCAAGAACTCCTGATTCTGCTCTGCTGGGCTGTCCTGTTGATTACTAGGGATTACGTCCTAAAAATGTGATGTGGTCTTAAAAAAAAAGACTGGATATATCTTTTTTCATTTTTAAGCAACTTAAGTGGTGCAAAAAAATCTTCTATGTATTGTGTCTCTTCCTCTCGGTTTCTTATTTCTCTATATGGAATAGAATTGCTCAAGATGCTTGCAACTGCTATATCGGCCTGCTGTTTCAGACAATCAAGTAGACACAGTTATCTGCTTGATCGGTGTCTCCAGTTTGTAGTACAGTTTAGAGACTGTATGAATTTTAAAAATAATAAGAAAAATAGCCTTGTTAGGTACTATTTACAGTATTAGTATTATTATTAGTATCATTTATTGACTTGTTATTGTTGCCAGGAACCATGCTAAATACTTTACATAAATTAACATATTTGTTTTCATCTCTAGCTCTTTCCTGGTTTGCATTTAGGAACATAAAAAGGCTGAAATACCTGTTTAGGACTCCTATGATAGACCCTTAGACAAATATTACATTAAGAATCAACTTTCTAACAGTAGAAGCTAACCTAGCAATAGAAGGATAAAAAGGGTAAGATCTACTTTGTGTTTCAAAGGCAATATTTGAATCTGATTGTCACCTTGTTTGAGAATGTGCTTACAGTAAGTGAACCATCAGCTAGGTTATGAGGAAAGCTGTCCCTCCTGGTCCTTTCATATTCTTCCCAAGTCTAAAGAGATGGGTTGAGTTTTGCCCTCTTCTTTCACCATGAAAGTTATATGGGGGAAAAAAAGAAAATATTTGCAAAAGACCTCAGATAAAGGAATGTTACCCAAAACACGTAAAGAACTCTTAAAAGCCAACAATAAAAACATAATCTGATTTTTTTTAAATGGGCCAAAGAATTTAACAAACATCTCACCAGAAAAAATATACAGATGGCAAATAATCATGTGAAAGATGTTCCACATCATATGTCATCAGGGAAATTCAATTTAAAGTAAAAGTGAGATACCACTACACAGTTACTAGAATGGTCGAAATCCAGAACACTGACAACACCAAATGCTGAAGAGAATGTGAAGCAACAGGAACTCTTATTCATTCCTGGTAGACGTGCAAAATTGTACAGTCACTTTGGAAGACAGTTTGGCAATTTCTTGTAAAAACTAAACATATGATCCAGAAATTTGCACTCCTTGGTATTTACCTTAAGGAGTTGAAAAATTATGTCTGCACAAAATTTTTCACACATATGTTTACAGTAGCTTTATTCATAATTGCAAAAACTTGGAAGCAACCAAGATGTCTTCCAGTAGGTGAATGAATAAATAAACTAAGGCATATAAAGACAGTGGAATATTATTCAGCACTAAAAGGAAATATGCTATCAAGCCCTGAAAAGACATACAGGATGGTTAATTGCACATTATTAAGTGAAAGAAGACACTCTGAAAAGGCTACTTACTATCTAATTACTACATGTCATTCTAGAAAAGTCATAACTATGGAGACAGTAAAAAGGTCAGTGTTTACCAAGGGTTGGGGAAAGGGAGAGATGAATAGTCAGAGCACAGAGAATTTGGAGACAATGAAAATACTCTGGATGACGCTATAATGGTAGAAACTTATTATTAAGCACTTGTCCAAACCCAGAGAGTGTACAATACCAAGAGCGAACCCTAATGTAAACTGTAGAATCTGGGAGACAATGATGTGTCAGTGCAGATTCATAGGTTGCAACAAATGTACCACTCTGGTGGGGACGTTGATAATGGGGGATGCTATGCATAGGGGATAAAGGGGTAAATGGGAAATTCTGTGTCCGTTTTTCAATTTTGTTGGGAATCTAAAGCTTTTCTAAACAGTAAAGTCTATTTTTGAAAAGTTAAAAAAAAACCCACGAAGTTTTATGATATAAACAATATGGCCAAAGATGAGCATAAGAAATAGGGTGAATTTGCGTTTCTTCCTTTCTTCACCTCCTCACACACACAATTATCTAAACTAAGCAAAGGCTAAAATTATCAAGGTCAATTATCTCATGGGAATACCCTCAAGCTTGGGAACAATTATTTATTTAGTAACTTTTGTGTCTGCAGTTAGAAAACACTCTGTAGATATTTTTATTAGCCAAAACAATACCCAAATTATCATCTCCAAATATTAGGGGTTTATTATGTTCTATTCAAATTTGGAAAAATTTGAACCAAATCAGTGTAGTATCACAAAGAGCTCTCAGTGAGTTGGAAGTACTTTCTTGTATTTGCATTTTACTCACTGTGATTTTGCAGGTATCACCTTCATTCTGTGATCCTCAGTTTCTTCATCCCTGTAAAGAAAGAGTTAAACTGGAAGTCTTAGATTTATATGATCTTATACCAATTTGCTCAGCCACAAAAGCATGGAAGACTATTAATACTATTGGATAGAGGCTGATAATACATTTTGAAAAGGAAAACCTACATTGTGAATTCAGCAATAAATTATTGTCTTAGAACTTTTCAGTTGCACACTCTTTCTGGTAATATTCATTAAATTAAAGGCTATTTGTAAGTTGCCCATATCTTGATTTATTCTAGTCTGAGATTGTTTTCTAAGGGGATAATCTCATTTATGATATTGCCTTTTTAAAGATGTAGAAGCATTATACAGAAAGATAAATTTGTACTGCCAACTAAATGCAAATGTTCACTATTTTGAAGGAACACTTTCAAAGCTTTATTTTATACAGATGTATATGGAGATTCTTATATATGTAAGGGTTACAGGCAATAACAATAAATAAAATTAGTTGACTCTGGAGATGAAAAAAATTTTAAAAGTCTTGTATGAAGGGGAATAGTATTCCAATCATACCAGAGGTTAACATCCAGCTGGTATTTTATTCATGTGCCTGAATGTAGTCACTTTTAGATTGTTCAAAATCACCGTGAAAATTGGTGTAGATAAAGCCTATTTGAAAAGCTGTAATAGAATGAAAAGCTGATATTGCAAACTAGTTCTCAATCAAGGCCTAAAATCCATAGTAGATTAAGTAAAATAAGTAGAATATGGTAATAGTTGAGTTTACCTAAAAAACCCATATGGTTTTCAAATTTATACTCCTCAAGGGCATACCAGTTATTTTCCAGAGAATACAGAAAATAATCTATACGTTTTTCACTCTTTGCTTCTAGGGAATAGGAATCTAGGTGAAAAAAAATCCTTAGTGAAAATGACATTTTAAAAACCTTTTTAGATACTGCTATTATAGAAATTACTGTTAAATGCTAGGCATTTTCATTTATTTTATGTGTTTTGAAACCGAAAGTCAGAAAGTCTTAGCTACTTAAAATCAACTGCTGACAGTTGCCTTTGAACAGAGATGGAACACACCTGACATCACTGCTGCAATGCTGCCTTTCATAATTGTGGAACTCTTTCTTTCCCTCTGAGCCTGAACATGATATTAGACTCTCATTATGGCACACCTGGCAGCCACTACCAATGCATAAGAGTCGGCATTGAAGATAAAACCTATGAGCCACATATGACTTCCAAGTTTGATACCTTTGTATGGATAGATCTACATACACATACATGCACACGTGCCTACACACACAAATGCCTCATTGGAGTGCAGTTCAGTCATTGTAGCTTAAGCTGTAATACTCACACCATCATCTCTATTCTGAATTATTCCATTATTTCCTAAGTGAGCCCCATGTTACTATGCTTGCCCTCATACACTCTATTCCTAACTTTTATAATATAACTTATATTATGTCATTCCTTTCCTCAGAGTTCTCCAGATGTTCCCCCTTTCACTTAGAGTAAAACAGTCTACAAAATCCTACATGGTCTCGCACCATCACATTTCTGCCTTCATTTTCTAGTTCGCTTTCTGTTTGCCGCTCTTCTTCAATCAAACTGGGCTTTGTGCTATTCCTAGAAAATGCAATGCCAGGTGGACTCTGTCTTGTTGCCTTTAATATACTGGCTGTTCCCCTGCCTGCAACATAACTTCCTCCAAATATCCACATGGCGTCTCACTGACTTCTTCAAGTCTTTGCAAAGATGTCCCCAGTGGGTGTGCCCTATCCTGACTATCCACTTCCCAGCTGCATCCCACCTACCACTCTTAATTTCGTGTCCCTGATTAATGATTAATTCATTTCTTTATCTCACTTATACAGAATAATTATTGCATTTTAATTGTCTTTGCCCTCCTCAACTAAAATGTAAATTTCATCAAAGTAGTGCTTCATCCATGACTTTGTCCCCAGCACCTAACACAGGCAGTATATAGTTAGGTGTCAATTATTTGCCGAATTAATGCACATTTGCTACTAATGAATTAATAACACTTAGGCTCACAGGAACTAAGGGAAGTACATATGTGAATCAGGCATTGAGATTAACCTGATAAAAATAACTTCTATTTGCCTTGTGCAGTTTGAAGACTTGCTATTTTGAGGCTTTTAAAAGTAATAAATATCACAACATTGTTATTTCATAGTAAACAATATCAAAACCCTTTAATGACATGAATTCTTATGGAAAATTAAAGAAATGAGAATTAAAAATGGAAAAGCAGAACATAAAAAATATCTTAGTACTATCATTTGATCCTGGGGTTTGTTTAAAATAGTGATTGCTTTCTTGGCAAGTGTATGTGTATTTTTTAATCAGAAAAGATTTTGTGAGCCAGGTAAACATATTCCTTCAAGCTTTCCCACCACCTAAGAGTTTGTTCTACTATGTTTAGAAAGATTATCTGTGGTAGATTTTCTTTTTCCTGCCATGTTAAAAAAAAATTCTATACATGCTAGTTGTTTCTCATCAATTCAGTCCAAAATACGTTTTTGTTACTATTTCCAAAACTAGTTCTTTAAAATTAATACAGTTCTGCTTTGGCAACAATGAAGATGAATAGCTATTTGTGGTGTGGGTTTTGTTTCTGTCTTTGACTATTTAGTGTATAGAGGTATCAGTATGAAGAGTTAACAGTGCTTTAAAAAATAAGCAGTGGTTTAATCTTCATTGCTCTTGTTTCAGTGTTTCATCAATATCAAAAGATCTAGTGCTGGTAATGAGATGGTACATTACTCCCAAAGCTCAGTGGTTTGTGATTTGCTATAGAAATTGGGCTCCTGGTCTTCAGAATTAGGCTAGTTTTCAAAAACTGAAGTACAGAGAAAGTGAGAAAAATAAAGCTCAGAGAATAAAAAAGAAAAAAACAAAAGGAAAATTAATAAATTTTAAACCAAAGGCATGAATGTAACTTTAGCCTAAAAAGTGACTAAAAAGCATTTCTGCACCAGGCAAACAATAGAAATAGAGGAAGTAAATAATTAAACTAAAAGTTCATATTTTAAAAACAGCATCTCAAAAAATACTTAAAGTAATAAAATGAGAGACTAAGAAAATCAGTGCCAACGATTCTGTATCATCTGTTACCAAAAATGTTTACCAAGTGGTTGTATTTTGAAAGAACATACAATCAATATACAATAAGTCTTAATTGGTGGAAATATCTAGACTATTCGTATAAAATCATGCTCCAAAGAACACCAATCGACCCAAGAATTTTGTTTTATTTTAATATTCAATAGATATGGTTCAATGTTACCATTGTTGCCATTTTAAAGGGGAAAATATGAGGAAGGAAAGAGATTCACATGTATATATACTCAATACATGTGGACAAAGCCAACAGAAGGGCTGCAGTACTCTAAACAATTTAGGTGCTGAAAAATCATCGTGTAAAGAGAATGGCTATAGTAGAGAGAAAAGATTACAGTTTTTAAAAGTATTTGTCTATAGAAGCTAAACCTACCAGAATATTTTTTTCAGTTCCTTCAAATAGGTGAGCACCAATTGAGCACCCACTATGCCAGGTTTTGGGGAGCTTCTGGAGGAAGGCAGGAAAGGATAGCATGGAAAGGCCTGGGCCTAAGCTTTCCAGAATGCTTTTCCCATTGACCAGCTATGTGACCTCAAGCAAGAGATACATCCATTTCCTTGCCTGGTAAAGGCCTAATAATGGAGTTATGAAATGAAATCGTTATATAAAATAAGTATGCAAAACATTTATAAAGATGTTTATCTTTTAATAAGCATTAGCTATTGTATAAAATAAAGGAACTAACGTTTAATAGAATCAGACTACAGTTTGGATGTGAAAAATGCAGATCAGATTCAGTATCCAATCTTTAATAGTTATATGATTTTTAGGTGAGTTATTTCACCTCCCTGAGCCCCTGTTTTATTAATTATAAACTAGGAACAAGTATTCCTATTTTTCAGGGTTCTTTGAGAGAATTAAAGATTAGGTGTGTAAGGTATTAAGCATAATTCTTAGTGTGGCCAAGATTTGTAAAATAAGTTATTATCGTAAATATCTCTTGTTTCTTGGGGGGCACAATTCCACTTTTCTGTCAGTGGATTCTGAGTCAGCATAGTGGTATAGATAGAAGTAAGGTCTCTGACAACAGACATCATGTGTTTTAATATTAATACTACAACTTCATTCATTCATTCAGTAAATATGAATTGCTTATCTATTGTGTGCCATCACTGTTCTAAACTTGTAGTACAAAGATTCATGCCCTCATGGAGCTCCCTTTCTAGCAGAAGGGGACAAACCATAAACACAATTAAGAAGCAAATCATAGAGAATCTTGGAAGATTATAAATGCTATCTAAAGAAGAGAGAGAGAAAAGGAGAAAGAGGAAAGGAGGAAGGGTAGTGGACAGAACAAAGTAAGAAGTTGGGACTTGCAATTTTCCCTATTAGTTACTTATTACCATCAAGCCTTAAGCAAGCTACTTAACCTCCATGGCCTTAGTTTCTTTATCTCCAAAATTGGGAAAATAATGTCACCAAATCCAAAGGATTGTTTTGAGGCTTAAATGAATTTTTCCAAGTAAAGAACATACAGCAATGCCTGGCACATAGTAAACATTCAATAGGTATTGGCTATTACTATTACTATTGTTATTAGGAGTTAGAGAAACATGGCCACTGTAATTATGTGCGTTGGCTAAAATGTGATTTATCAACTTCATTGTTTTCGGGCTATACTAATTATCCAATTTCCACTGTTTCAAAAGCCTTCAAATGTTTACAAGTGAGCCCTCCATGAAAATTTCATAACCAAGTAAAATTTATATGAACCACATAAAAGAAGTACAAGTACTTAAAGCACACCAAACAATTGTGTAGTTGTGATTTATTTCAGGCAAGCAATCACGGAACTACTAAGAAACTTTAATAGGCAACAACACCACAGTAGATAACAAAATCGATAACAATATTAATTGCATATTGGCAGGGAAAAAAAGATTCCCCACAAACCAGAAGCTCTGATTTTCTCATGAATGAGAGACTACAAATAGTTTAAAGTATATCTAATACCTATAAATAAAGATTTTATGCAAGAGATGTTTAAGCCATAACTCAATTGGACTGGAATTGGTGTGAAAACAGTTTCCCAGAAGCAAAGTTTTCTCCCTTAAGCGTATATTTACCTTAATTGCCCATCACAATATAGGATTGGGTGTCAGAAGGACCTAATAGAAACGAATAAATAACACCTAGATGCCTATTAAATATTTAGCCTGTCTGGAAGAGAAAACAAGCAAGTGGGACATACTTTTATAATGACTTTTTTCTACTGATTGATTCTACTGGATAGTGAATTTATTTGGATTATATCCAACCAGCTAAAATGGGATGCTCATTTTCTGATTTGTTTTTTCAGTCCCCTGTCAGGGTCTTGCTGTAGTGCATAAGTGAGTAAGAGAGATGCAGCAGGTGAAGCAAGGAGTGGGCAAGAATAAGTCAGTAGGAAACGAATCCAGGCCACCAAAAAAAGCACAGTGAAAAACATTTGTGCTGCGTTGACTGTTGAGCACAGCTCATCAGCCCTTGCGATAAGTTAAGATTTGTAAATTCATAAAGCCCAGTGAGGTTCGTTAATCTACGCTATTTCTATAATGGTAAAGTGAAATGTTCATTTCTGCCTAATTCATATGAAAAAAATTTATTAATAAAGTAACTTTTATACTTATATTGCACATTGCATAAATTTTAAGCAGTGGTTTGTGAGACTGTAATGACTATACATTTAAGTGTCAGATGAAACCTTAAAATGCCTAAGAAAAGGAATATATTGTCTGTGTAACTGCATAGACCCAGAGGCACTGAATTCAGGTGAAGTTTGATGCAACTGCTCATACAGTGTCGCTCTATGTGCCATTGAAACATATTTTTTTCCCTATTTGTCGTCATACTATCAGCTTCATCTCAGGCACCACTACTAACACACAAAAACTCTAATTCCTTCTCCATAGTAGCAAAGTAATAACCCAGTTACAGTCCTCCCATTCTAACACAGTATCATTGGGGGAAAGCAAGAGGGGAAGAGTATTGCTTCTAGATTCTCCTACAGATATTGTGGGACTTGCTTTCATTCTGTGACCTAAATAAGTTCATTAACTATTTACTATGTCCAGAGGAATAGGATATGCTGATGTGTTAAGTCAGGCAGGGGACCAGTCCTACCCAACCTAATAGAAGAGTGCAGTGTCCAAATAAAAATATCAAGATGTTGTGGGCAAAGGAGAAAGAGACAGCCACTAAGAGGGCAAAAAGAGAAAAAAATCCTTTTCAAGGTTTTAACCTATCAACTACAAAAAATGTTGTTTTGTATGACAGTGGAGCATGTCAGTGTATTCACAAATAATTATTGTGACTGTGAACTGTTTCTTATGAGACTGGAAAAGTGGGTCTAAGTGCCAGACCATAAAATGCATTAAATGTCATGCCAAGGATCTGAGGTTTTGCACTTGCTATTGGGGATTTTGAAGGACTTTAATCAAGAGAATACTATGTTTAGCTTTTACTATTTTAGAACAGTCCTAGTACCTTTATTCTGTACACACGAGTGTGCACAGACACATCAGTAACTGTGTCTTTTAATAGCAAAATCAACGGTAGGAGGGAGTGTCATTTCCTACAGAACAAAGTAGAATGGAACAAAAGAGAAAGACATCTTGAGAGAAAGACATACATTCATCTGTGAAAAAGTAATTAAACAGAGACAATCTTTGGCTTATTGGGAAAGAAAACACTGATAAAGTAATACAAGAAAAGTACAAGATCATAGCGTTTTTTTTATTCCTCATTCCCTCTGGATTCCTACAGGATTTAAGCTTTATGTATCTTTTTTAAAAAAATCCAAGAGTGAAGTATTGTTGTCTGACTATTAAGATATCTGCTCAGTCTGTTTGTAAGTAATTTGAGATCAAAGGCCAAAATGTACACAGAAAACAACTATAATGAAGCAGCAATAATCTGCTAAGTGAACATAAGGCGTCAAAGAAAAGGGCCACAGAGTTTCAAGCAAGAGATTTACCTTCTACAAATCCGCTCTTTCTTTAAAGCACCCCACTCCCCATCTAACATCAACCACAGCTAAGTAAACTAAAACAACTGGACGCTTTTTCTCATCAATTCAGTAGACATGACTAAGTAAAAGGTGAAAGAGGAAGTCTCAGCAAAGCAGAGAAGGTAGCAGGCAGCCATGCTGCAGGCATAAACAGTACTAATGTAAGGCAGGAATCATGGACTCAGGAGGAGGTGAGAGTCAGGAAATGTTAACTTGCCTTCAGCACCCTAGCAGTCTCATGGGAGACAATTAACGCAATGTCACCAAAAGCAAACGTCAGCCTTTGACCAGTCCCTGTGAAAGGTGAAAAAATAGCTTTTCATGCATAGTTGTCAAAAAAACCCTGCTGAACAAAAGCATCTGCCAAATTTTCTGCTGTAGAGGTGGATTTCCAGTGAAAGTCAACAAAATTACTGCTAAAACACATATAAAAGTAGTCTTTGAAATATCTACCAGTTACCTTGTGTTATCAATATTAAGCAAGGTTGCCTTTTTTAAAACACTTTAAACTGCACTGGTTAAGCAATTTTTTAATATGTGGAATATTCATCAAAATACGTAATTAGAATTAAAATTGATTTGTAGACAATATTATTCTCCATGTACATATTAAATGTATAATCAATAATACTTTTCCTTTGTAGACAAGCTATGGTAAGAAATATAAACTTATAATTGCATGCATGAGCATGCCTTAAATATTTTTATTTTACCTGGTATAACTTTGAATGGTTCCCAAAACCATCTTCAGTTTTGGCAATTTGCTAGAAGGACTCAAAGAAATTGAAATCTATTGTACTCCTGGTTATGCTTTATTGCAGCTAAACAGTACACATTAAAATCAGCCAAAAGAAGATGGGCAGAGTCCAGGAAAGTTCCAAACATGGAGCTTCCATTGTCTACACAGAGGTCCCAGTATTAATATGTGACATGTAGTCCCAGTATTAGTATGTAACAACATTCTTGAAGTATTGCCAGATGAGGGAAGCTCTCCTGAACCTCAGTGTCCACAGCCTTTGTTGAGGCTCCATCACGTAGACACAGTTGGCCACCTAAATGGCTAATCTGTTTTCAGACCCTCAGGAGGTCCAGCTGATACCCTGTGACTCAAAGCCCACAGCCTAAATCACATGGTTATTATGACTTAAAGCTCCCACCCCACACATTACTTCAAGATTACCTCCCAGAAGCCAAGGTCAAAGGTCAGACCTCTGTTTGGAAAAGGTTAAATTATTTACACACCTGATAAACTATGAATAGTCATATATTGTTTATTTTATTGATGTTAATTCTTGTTGTCAAAAATGACAATTGAAGGTAGAAAGGAAAGATGCAAGTCAAGATATAATTCTACAATCTTTTAAAGCTTCAGTAGGGTCTTCAACTTCTTTCTTTCCTGCTGTTTAGTTATAATATGATCAGATAACTCATATTTTCTTTAGATAAACCGGTCTGATATCAGGAAAGATTGATAAGATTAGTTTTATTTAAAAAAAAGCATGACACATATTAAGAGTATTTAAATGATCTTTAAAGAAAAATGTAAAAGGAAGAAAAAACCCACATCAGAAAACCATCTTACCACAATCTCTGGGCAGAACTCTCAAAAGATAAATCAAGTTTATAAACACCAAACACATATTACTATGATAGGAGTCTAAGTTAGTTTTGTATATCAAAGCCTAAATGCTTTATACAAGTGAACATCAATGAAATAAATAATTACTGAAGATACAGTCTTTAGAAAAAAATGAGAATAAAATGTAGCACTAAATTATTAGAATATAAATTAAATAAGTTTGATAATAAATTTTTGCCAGAGAGAAAGAAGGAATATAAGCTGTTAATTGACCTAAATTTTAAGCTGAGATTAGTCCCTTAATCCAATAAAGAATAATGTTTTTTCTTAAAGACATTCTCAGGAATGTTTTATTCTGGCTTAAGCAAATATGTGTGAAATCTCTCATGCTACTTCTAAAATTATTAAATGAACATTGTACTTAGATATGCTAAAATTGTGGCTATAACTTTTGTTGTTGTTTTAACTTCTGTAATTTTGACCAAAAGTTTACATGGGAAAATATTATTAATAACATTTGTTGCACCCACATGAAAAAAATTACAGTTACATATTGTTAACATACAAATATATCAAGTATGTTTTATTATCACAAAAATCTCAGATTAACATAACTAATTCTTTATATTTCCTTTTTATTTGGAAGAGATATCTTTTGTGACATAAACTTTGAAAATTTTGCAAATATGTGTTAACTTCTTCGAAGAAGTGCCTATTATTCAATGGGGTTCAAATCACATTTTTCAAATACTCAATAGCCATGTATGGAAAATAATATACTTTATTTTTTAAAAAGCGTGTTATTCAGTTATTCAGAGGAGTCCGTGAATAATATAGTAAAATGCATGTCTGCACCAATCAGGCTTAATGAATGTTAATGTTTGCTATTATTTGCTTCCAATCTCTTTTTCTGGTAACGTTGAAGTCCCCGTTATCCTAGTCTCCTACACCACCCCATCCTGAATTTAGGTTGTATTTTTTCTAACCATATTTATATGTACCCATAGTGAATACGTATTTTAAGATAGATGCTGTGTTTTTAAATTTTACATGTTCTTTTCTGTTTCTTACCTGACCTTTGTTGAATTTCTAACTTTTTATATCGAATATTTTCTCTGTTAATGTGGAAGCTATAGATTTCATATTTCTGTTCTTTTAGTGGTTTCTCTAACATTTGAGCATGCAATGTTAACTACAAATTTTTCTAACAAAGCTTAAATAAGTGTAAGTAAATATTCAGTAACCTCTTCCCAAGCAAGACGGATAACCTAGTATGGTTTATTTATTCTGTTTTTTGTTTTTGTTTTTGTTTTTGTTTGTTTTGTTTGTTCGTTTGTTTGTTTGAGATAGGGTCTCACTCTGCCACCCAGGCTTGAGTGCAATGGCACACTTTGGCTCACTGCAACCTCTGCCTGTCATGTTCAAGCAATTTTCCTGTCTCAGACTTCCAGGTAGCTGGGATTATAGGCACCTGCCACCACACCTGGCTAACGTGTGTGTGTGTGTGTCTGTGTGTGAGTGTGTGTGTATTTTTAGTAGAGATGGGGTTTTGCCATGTTGGCCAGCCTGGTCTTGAACTCCTGACCTCAACTGATCCATCCACCTCAACCTCCCAACAGTGCTGGGATTACAGGCATAAGCTACTCCACCTGGCCCTAAGCAACTTCCTCTCTCATTGTCACATATAGACACAGTCTCCCTCATGCTGTTTTAAATTTTTATTTTGCCATTTTAATCACACACACACACACGCACACACACACATTTTCCTGTTTTCTTTATTTACTCCACAGTTAATTAACTTTACAAAAATAAACCACTTTCTGTGTTCCCTATTGTTTCTTTCACCTTCCCTCTGGGTTAACTTTTCTTTCTGTTAATAAGTATTTTTAGTTTCTTTCAGTGCAAGTCTGTGGGTGACAAACTTTCTTACCCTAGGTATGCCTGGAAATTTGTCTAGGATTTTTGAATGATAGTTGTGTTAACCCAACGGGTTGAACTGTCAAAGAGCACTTCTGCATGTTATAGATCTTACCCAGTGCCAAACTTTATTAATGATTCAAAAGGTATAGGCAAGCAGCAGGCTCAGGCAAGACATTTATTTCCAACAGGAACTAAAGACCAAATGCAGCTTCCAAAATTTTTTTTTCTTACTTTGGGATGTTTTTTCATTTCTGATGCACAGAATAGTATTAAGCGATATTTGCACACTAGTCACAAAGGAAGCCATTAGGAATTTGGAGCTCTTTTGTTTTATACTCTGATAATTACAGGGATAGGAGAATATTTTGATGACTACCACCCACTGCTCCCCATTCTCCAGAAAGCCATGCCCCGTACATCCAGGCTCATTGACAATAAGAAATCTAGTTACAACAGATATATCCTACAAAATATATGTTCTCAATAAAGACTCCCTGTCTGTAGTAAATACTATTTTTATACTGCATAGAGGTCTGTTGAAGGTCATTGGCGTGGTTATAAGGAAGTACACTGAGGGTCATTCATTTTCCCTGGATAGCCTCCATAAAAAAGACCAAGTTGCAGGTATAGTATTAACTCTTTTATTCCCAGTTGCTTTATGACATGTAGAATTCTGGGTTGACAGGTTCATTGGTTGATTTTTCCCTCAGTACTTTGAAGCTATAATTTCATTATCTTCTGACATCCACTAGTTGCTAATGAGAAATTTGCTGTCGCTCTAAATTGTTGTTCCTTTTTAGGTAATACATGTCCTATTTCTGTTAGCTTTTAAGATCTTCTTCTTATACTTCTTTGCAAGTTCATTACAATGTTATAAAATATCTAAGTATTTAATTTCATTTTTTCTGACTGGTATTGAATGTGCACTTTCAATCTTAGTACTTATATGTTTAATCCCGGGAAAGTCTCAACTGTTATCTTACCAGGTATTACTTACTTGTTATTCCATTTCTTCTGGTGAAATTTCTTTTAGACAATTGCTGAAGCCTTTCAAACTACCCTCTGTTTTTCTTAACTACACATATATTGAGGTACATGCATTTTTTAAATTATTTTATCACTCTCACTCTGAATTTCTCTCATGGTTCACTTTTTTCTGTCCCATTGTTTCATAGTTAACTTTATCCCATCTTTAGTCTTTTAATTTTTAGTGTTAGAACATCCAATTATTTTATATTTTATATATATACTTTTATGTAATATTTTATATTTATACTTTTAATTTTATTTCTGCCTGTTTATGTTTTATAATTTCTTTTTACTTTATTGAATGGATGTCTAAGTCATACCTGGGTCTGAATTCTCACTGAGAGAATATAAACATACTCTCTTCGCATGTATCAGAATGAAGCAAAAATAGATTTTGTTTCCCACCACCATCTATCATACAGTGTAAGGAAAGGTTTCTGATGCATCACCTTTTCTAAACAAATAGAGACCAAGGGAACTTCCATAGATCAGTCAGCTTGGTTCTAGTGCCTGGAAATATAATGGAGCTGTAGATAAATCAAGTTGCTTCCAATTTTCAAGTCCCTAAAATATCTTGGAGTACTAAGAAAAAATCAATATGTCTTTATGAGACACAAGTCCCGGTAGCCCAATTGAATTTAATCTTTCACACCAAAATCATGATCGTGGAGGGTGGAGAATCAAAAAGTTCATACATCGAGATTTTAGTAAGGCTGTATTTAGGCAGGCCTGTCAATAAACAGTGGAAGAAAGGTACGAGTGAAAGCTCAAGTTTGTAAATATCTCCAAATTAGGAACAAATGATAGCCAGTCAGACAATTTTGTAGTAGACGTATTTCTATTTCAATCAATACCGTTCCATTATGTCAGCCAATATCCCTTCCATCTCTTACTACTTCTATCACTGCCTGTACAGACTCAATGATAGATCTTAAAGTAAAAAGACTCAAAGAGATCATAGACATCACCCAAGCTCAAATGTTTAGTTGTATATTTCCTATAAATGTTGGTTCTAGTGAAAACTAAACTGAAGGGGGATTTCAGTATGAGAGGACAACATGTGATCAGAAGACTTTTGATGACCACAGAGATTAGAAGTTTGCCCAGAAAGTCTGGAACACAGAGGAGGTCAAAGGGAAGAATAGAGAATAAGATAAGAAAGACAGCTGGGGGTCAGCCTCTGGAAGGTCAGGAACACCAGACTGAGAAGTAATGCCAGGGCATTGTTCTGTTGGGCAGAAGGGACTGTGGAATACTGGCTCCTCAAATGTCACTGACACACTCTGTTGATAAAGACAGTGCTGAGTTTGTGGCTTTTCTAGGTAGCATAGGAGACTGCCTTAACTGTTTTGGTATTGTTAAAGGCAGGGAAGTTAAGGTCAGATTTTATTGAGACCTAATATTTGGTTAAAAGTACATCTTTTTTTTTTTTTTTTTGAGACAGAGTCTCACTCTGTTGCCCAGACTGGAGTGCTGTGGCGCGATCTCGGCTCGCTGCATCTATCGCTTCCTGGGTTCAAACAATTCTCTGGTCTCAGGCTCCTGAGTAACTGGGACTACAGACACGTGCTACCATACCTGGCTAATTTTTGTATTTTTAGTAGAGATGGGGTTTCACCATGTGGGTCAGGCTATTTCGAACTCCCGACCTCAAGTGATCTGCCCACCTAGGCCTCCAAAAATGCTGGGATTACAGGCGTGAGCCAAGGTGCATCTTTAAATGTGGGACTTGGTTAGGATTAGGTAAGAATCACAATATAATAATTTAAGATTGGTGAACAAAGCAAGAGAATATTTTGAGGATTTTGAGATGAGGAGTTCAAAAAAATCTTAGGACATAAACCATTGATGTTTTATTGAAGAATTGATGTGTCTCTCAGAAAGCCCCTGTAATGAACAAAACATTTAATTTATTTATTAGGCAAGAGTCTTCTTATATTAATAAAGACAATGGAATAGTAATGTCACCTTAATATAGCTAGTAAGCTGTGTAGGAATTGATTCTTGAACAGGAATATAACTTGATGAGAGTTGTGTTTTAAAAAGATTTTTCCAGCATTTATGAATGGAATAAAAAGATATGTGATGGAAAAGAGCATTAGCTGGGAAATTGTAGCAATAGCAATTAGTAAATGTGCCTGAATATAAAAAACAAAATGAGGAGAGAAACAAAAGGGAAATCAAAGTAAAATAAACAGCTAGGTGGGCTGGTAGTGGTAGGGTGAGGGAAGTTTAAAGTGTATTAGTTAGAAAGAAACTCAGGATGTTGAATTTTAAATCTGAATGACTATAGCTGACTCTTCTAACAGAAGCAGATCCTTCTCGCATCTTGTATGACATTTGCACCTTTCATTACACATTATTTGAACACTGCCTATGTTAGTTCAATGCTTCTTAACCCTGGCTGCAAAATAGAATGCAAAAATACCAAGACCTGGCCCTACTACAGAGCAATTGAACCTGGGCATAAAATTGACAAAGATCAGGCAGTAAAAGCCCTCCTCTCTCCAAAACTCTCTCTGTAGCAGTAGTCATATGAAGTCTGAATATACATTCAAGAGATAGATCCTTAAGTTTGATTATCTCTAAAAATAAGCATATAATTCATAAATATCATTAAAGAAGGAGGATGCTGAATTTTCATTGTTTTTATTAGTGTTTTATGAAAACTCTTTTAGGAATGTCCTAGCCTAATAGCATCTCATGTCATTCACATAAAAGGTCAGCATTGAGAGGCATATTGTCAGTGACCATTCCTTAAGCTACAAAGTACTTAACAGATAAAAGGGTTGCATTTTGTGAAATCAGTATCTGTAATAAACATGCAAAAAATAAATAACTTCTATGGTAGAAAAAAAAAAAAAGATCAGGTCTGGGCCTCAGAATTCTTCGAAAGCTGCCCAGATGATGTTGATGCATTCTGAGTATATAGAGCCTAAAGAAGAACACTAACATCTAATGTTTGGCCCTTGACTTCAAGAAACTTAGACCTTGGTTGGAAAAAAGATATGACCAGTAAGGACCACAGTCCATTTATTTCACACAAACATTTGATATGGCCAAGTCGTTCAGGACTATCTGAGACTAGGAGGACTAAAAAGACTTTACTTTTCAGTTCAAAAATAAATTTACATGTGTCCACATTTTGTAATTTTAGTTAACATATCTACTCTTTGTTGGGTTATATTAACAAAGTATAGTCACCACTATTTCAGTGTGGAAAAAGATCAACCATACTTTTATATACAGTGATTACTGAATTAACTTAGCATGCTTGACTTGAGCCTCTCAGAGGCATATTACCTTTTTAATAATTTGTGGACACAAAAATTAACATATTTTAATATCTACATTTTCACCAGATATACCCTTCTTGAGAGAAAGATCTATGATCTCTGCTATTTCCTCAGTAATTCATAAGTTGTCCCTTTCCCTCTTTCCCAGGCTATCTCTGATTGTATTAACCAGGCTGCAGACAAGGTCTCAGCTGGGTCTGCAGTGATGTAAGTGCTTCTGATGAAAGGACTTTTTCCCCAAGATAATTCTAATTCAGCTTATTGCTTTTCATTTGCAACCCCCTATTTTCCTGTAGATACTAAATTCAACTGGAAGATTTTCTCTTCTCACAAAGTTAAACATCTGTTAATGAAAAATGACCAGAAGTAAAGTACTTATTAGAATTTAATTACAGAGAAAATTATGTTTTTTTAATAGTTTACAATGTGATCCTGCTTTCTAAAAGTGGTGCACTCTATTTTACAAATTTCAACTTTATCCCTATGCAACAACCAAATTATCTTAATGGGTGTCCAAGTGACAAATTAGATGAATGCCTTCCCCCTGAGTAATTTTCTGATAAAGACACATCGTTTAGTTGCAAGATGACAAACTATGTGTTCAAAGTGACAAATCATTTAATTAAAATTTACAAGCGGTTAAATACTGTTTGACCCAAATGGAGGCTGTTATCATGAATCAATTTCAAAGGAGGAACAGGCTTTTCAGAAAAATCAATCCCAAATAGCTATAGCACTTTGAACATATTGTACAACCTCTTTACGATGTTTTTGAACACCTCTTCAGGTTAGCGGCAGTTTTTACCTGGTTCAAACAGAATTTCAATCTAGTTGAAAAGAATTTGAGAGTTTTACTTAGTACTTAAACGCTATTCAGTTTCATGAATATTTAATATCACGTTCAATGTTCAAGCAAAATGCTCTTCTATCTTAAGAGAAAATAGCTAAAATTTTGATGAGTTATGGCTTTTTATTGCATATACAGGCCAATGGAAATTGCAATCATCTTTCATGAAAAGGCTGGGTAGTTTTTATTGTTTGAGAATAAGAGTGGCCATTGCATTTACTTACTAATACAGTAAATGTAAAATTGCTTAAGTAACATGCTTTATTATTTATGCTGCCAACCACATAATGTGAGGGTAGTTTCATAAAAAATATAAATTAGAGAAATTTCACATGCCAGCAGGCTGTAGATCTGTTTTATGGCTCTGACTTAGCAGGTGCCCTTCTATTTTAGTTGTGCCCTGTAATGAAGTACATATTTAAGCAGTATTGAAATTCAGATAAAAATATGATGTGTATGAGGAAAGTCAGTTGCTTTCCCCAGTGATGCTGTACTTTACAAGCTCCATCATTAGTAGTTAATGACTTGGGATTCTTTTCATCAATTCAACTCAGCTTTTTGCTCATCTAATTCCATGCCAAGGTTGATAAGGTCTCAAAAAATGTATTTGCATGATTTCAGTAGTAGTACTTTTAATGCTGGTGGATTCATCAGGTATGCAAGACACACCTATGAATAAAAAAATTCGTTAATAATTAGAGTTAGACACAGCTCACAGCACTACTGACTAAACTAACAAAATAAATCAAAAGGACCAATGAAACATCAAAATAATCATATAAATATATATACCATTTCTTTCCCCAAAGACATTAAATTTGGTTTAAGGAAAAGGCAAGTGATACTGCTGGATCATTT
This sequence comes from Mandrillus leucophaeus, assembly GCF_000951045.1. Taxonomy (NCBI): domain Eukaryota; kingdom Metazoa; phylum Chordata; class Mammalia; order Primates; family Cercopithecidae; genus Mandrillus; species Mandrillus leucophaeus. Next base: position 1,021,006 of record NW_012098432.1, on the reverse strand, counting down.
TAACTTGTTAATATTATATTTGTATAACATTATTTTGAATAATTTGAATCTATTTTTATCTGCCTCTATTTTATTGTCTTGTCTTTGGAAAATAAAGTAAGTTTTCCACCTTTAGCTATCTTAAAAGATGTAATAATTAGGCATGTTGAAAAGCACAGGATTTTTCAATAGAATGTAATAACAATTTATTATTTACAATGTGCTCTATGACTCCATTTAAAATATACAAAGCCAGTGAAGTTTGATTTATGAGGACAATTTTCAGTGGTTACCACCAAATACTTAGAATTTAAATGTGCTATATATAAGTCAAGAGCTCATTTGCAATGCCAGATATCAATTGGGCAGATAGCTATGATTTTGACAAGCAATTTGCTTCAAATAGAAGAATATTTTATAAAAGGTCAAAAGTATAAAATATTTCATCCTCAGTTGAAATTAGTGGTTCAGCTAATGTCTATGCTGCTGTTTACAGTATTCTGAAAGACATACAACCTCTAATTATCTATAGTCATAAATAATTGTCAGAAATGCAAATGAGAGAAATTCTATCAAATTAAAATAATTAGTTCACTAGTTAAAATTTCCTCTCATATTAAAAACCTCTTTTTAAAAAAGTGTGACACTGAAAAATGAAGGAATCCTTTAGGATATTGTTACTAAAGCGTTTTTGAAATTTGACTTTGAAATACAAGCACAAATGATAGATAACGTGTAGTGCAGATTATATGACTTTCTATGCATTCATTTTTTCCTTGTTTTTCATTTCTATACAATGACATCTACTTTAGCAAACAAATAGACTTCAGGCACCTTTCCCTCACATCTTAAACACTTCTAACACAGCCTTGGGATTCATTCACATAACTCTAGTTCTAAATTTAACCTACTGACTAATCTCACAAAATAATCCAACCTTCAGCTTTGAGCCAAAATGCATGACTTCTGAGAAAACATAGGCCAATTTTGTTTTATTTTTCATTCATTTAACTTTATAATGTATGTGAATATGTTTTTAACATTGCTACATAAATGTTGGCAATGGACAGAGACTAAATCTTCTGGCCATGACATATAAAACAAAAATCCATAAAAATTATGAGAAAGCTTTCCAGATTTGTGTAAGAGCCGGCTCAAGGTTAACCCACAATTTATACTACAGAGCTGACAATCTTGTGTGGAATGCTGTCTGAATCTTTAGACCACTCTGCAGAGCTGGATTTAAGCTCTGCTCTCATCAAGTTTTATTAAACAAGATCAACAGTTCAAACTATGGTCCATGGACCCCTGTGGGTTTCCACCCATGCTGCATCGTCAGGACTTATCTCCAACCCTTTTTCAAAACCCTTGCTTACTCTCCTCTATGTATACCAGCCTTCTTGCTGTCTTGGTTATAAGCCAAACACGCTCCACCTCAGCGCTTCACACACTCTCTGCTTGCAGCATTCTTTCTCCAAATACCACATGAGTCTTCTCCTCCTTTTTGTCAATCATGACTTCTCAATGAGGCCTACTCTGACCAGGAATGTATATGGGCTGCACTTCCCAGTATTCTCCATCACCATTCCCCAGCTCTATTGTTTCCATAGTGCATATCATATTCTAACATGCCACATATTTTAATTATTTATTATGCCCGTGGTTTATAAACTATTTGCTCACACTAGCACGTACATTTCAAGAGGTCAGGGATTTGGGGGTGTTTTGTTAAGTAAATGCATGTCCAGGGCCTCCAGCAAGGATGACTTACAGAAAATAAATATTTACTGAATGAATGAATGAAAGATAGTAAACACATGCTTCAAGTCCTGGATATTGATTATACCTAGGAATATATCATTTTAGAATATTGCTACAATACTATTACTTCTTTTACTAAGGGCTATCATTTGGTGCCTACATAATGTGTGCCAGGCACCGTAAACTCTCTCACACAAATCAACATATTTCTGTTCACTGTCCCTGTTACTTGCATATTATTGTCACCATTTTACAGGTGAGGGGGCTGCAATTCAAATAATTTAAGTAGTCACACATCTAGAAAATGGAGAAATCAGAAATAGAGCATGGGTCTGTCAATCTCCAAAGATTTTACTATTAACCATTAGAGAATACACAAAATGCTCATCTCTAACATGACTTTGATAAAAACTGCTCAAAATCATTTTTTTCTTAATATCCTTTATATATACACTCTAATTCAAGGACCTATTATTTGTCACATGAACTAAGATAATAATTTTCTAACTGGTATTTCTCCTTTTCTCTACCCTAATCCATTCATCTTCCTAAAGTACAGCTACAATCATGCCATTAATATGATCAGAGTCCTCCAATGTGTCCCCATTATGTGCATATTCTCTTTATTATATAATTTCAGTTTACTCACCAAGTGATGCAGCTTTTTCTCTCCAAACACTACCCCAGTAAGAAAGCTAGACTTCAAGGTACTAGTAATGACAGGAGTGAAAAAGGTCTATTATACTAAGTTGAGTCCTGCATCCAACTTAATGGGTTCATGGATACCCAAGTTTTTAAAACGTTATAGCCCCAGAATCATCATTTTTTCAAAAGATTGTTGTTCTTTTTCTCCAAATCAACATGTGTGCACTTTGTTAAAATGAATTACAGAAGACTGGGGTAGATACAGTATCTGATTATAACTATTTCCACAGTGACAAGGACAAAGAACCAAGTTGTCTGCAGGTTGCAACACTACTCAGATACTGAAATAATTACGGAGATAACTTAGAATCAAGTTAGCAGCCACACAGAAAAAACTGCAAGCTCCATCAGGGCAGAGACTGTCATATTCACTGCTATATCTTCAGCATCTAGTGTAGTGGCTGGCACAGAGTAAAACTCAATAAATATTTGACTCTGCTGTTTTTATCTCTATCGTTCTCACTGAAACTCTAATTTTTAATTGTTTTCCATTCTGTACACTATAATTTTATTAACACTGCAGAAAGTGCAGGAAATTGAGATATCTATTGAAATAAATGGTATAAATTCTGAAAAGTCTGAAATGGCATCCAAGCATCCTCAGACCTAGACTTCCAGATGAAATCCAGTAAAGGATTTCAATGCTATTCTCCACCTGGAATCTTTAATACATTTCTGAAGATAACTGATGCAGATTTTCTTAAGAAGGAATGAACAGCCAAACTCTACTCTTGCATAACTGTGTACCACTGCCTTTGTTACTTCAACTAATTGAGATAAGGTTTCAGTTTGTTATTACATTTGACTCCACTGTGTAGACTTCTTTCAACACCAAGAGGCTGCAGTTCACAGTGTGAATTGTTCTGTCTACTCAAGAATGTACACAGGGGTGAGGCAGCATGTTATATTTAATTATGGAAAGCATATTTTCCCAGACGAGTTGGTTCACAGGTCCTCCTCATTTTCTGTGCTTTATGGTGGGGAAATCTCTTTCACTGATACACATCTAGGTTTTGTATGGCCAGATTTTGCCACAGAACTGCATTCTTGGGAGGATAGGATACTCTGTAATAAAAACTCAATCTTTCATTTTTCATTTTTAACAGGTATTTTAAAATTATTACTTTAGCTATGTTGGCAAAATTAAAACAAAATGGAATGGTATTCATGTGGATAAAGCTATAATTCAATTAGATATTGTTTGTTGCTTCTCTTGTGTTTCTCGTAACTCTGTCCTTTGATGGACGCTCTCTAGCTATCTTTATTTTCAATTCACTTTACTTTCTCTTTTAAACTTACCATGGTACTAATGACAACTAAAAACCATTGCAGTCTTTCCTAATCCAACAGATTTGCCATATTCTCTTATTCATTGTGAGGCATATTTAAAATCAGGGTTTACTCATGCCTAGCAACATGTGGCATTTTTGCATCTCTGACTTGATTATACAACACTGAGTCAACTTTGACTTCAGATATTTTTTTTCCCCTTTTCCGTCATGAAGAGGTTAGATAGCAAGCTGTTGACAGAGGACTAAACCTTGACTTTAATCTTGTTAACTACATGGAGTCTTTGCAGATGTCACAAAATCCAACTGGGATTTTAAAATAACAGCAGCAGCCCAGGAAAGAGATGAGTCTAACTCCAACCTTTTCCATGAAGAAATGCCCCAGCCCTGAGAAATCAATTTGTCTCTGGATTCTTGATGATACAATTAATCTAGCATCAGCTCCATTTGTTTATTATTTTTTTAGTATCATTTGGGGTCCTTTCTCTCTAATTAGATAGTAAATTCCTAGAAGGTTAATAAGAGTCTAACACAGAGCCTTGTACAAAATATGTGGCTGCATCATTTTGTCCCCATGTAGACTTGCTTTGTTTTTGAACTATGAATTTACTTTCAATGTCTCACAATAAGAAATGCATAAGACAGTGCCCTAGGAAACTTGTTCACTACAGCCTAAGAAACAAATTGGCAGCCCAGTTGTAGCAACTATTTAAAATTGACTATGACCTTCTATACTTATCAGGATGGGCAGTAATAGTGCAGTAACAGAATTTTCAGGTTTGCATTTCTTGCTCACATTACATCAGTGTTGCACAGGCCACTGCTTCTTGTTTCCTTACCCCTGGACTCAGGAACCTCTATGCATTTATATTGTCAGTAGTTGCCACAGTAGGAGAAAGAGAACTTGGAGAATCATAAACTTCTCAAAGGTATCTATTCAAACATGACACAAAAAAAATGTTTGTTCCCATTCCATGAGACAAAGTGAGTCATTTGACCTTGCAAAACTTCAACAGAGCAATTCTGTCATGTGCCTGGAAGACGAACAAGAATGTAGTTATCTCCCTAATGAACAGAACAGTACCCTATTTAAAAATGTTCCACCCCTTCCCTGCATTTCCCAGTCTCCTTTTTACTGATTAATTTTGCCCGTAGCTTTTGTCACCCGTTTACATAAAATGCATATGCTTTATTTAAGTATTATGTTTACTGCTCTTTCCCATCCAGCCTGTGCTGTAATTTACACGAAAACAGACATTTATCTCTTCTTTGTTCAACCAACCCAAACTCCCCCAGTGCCTAGAGGAGTGCCAGGTACATAAGTAGCATTCTATAAATAGTTGCTGAGTAAATGCATGATCCAATAGAAGAACAAAAGAAATACCCAGGTTCTTACAACATACCCACAGCTAGCTTCATCTGATTTTCTTACCATTCCTTTCCCCTCTGATTTTCTTGTACAGTTATGTATTATCAAATGTAACTATAAACACAAAACTATGCACACATACGTCCATAATATATCTTTCTAAGTCTTCTTAATTTTGCCAACACGAATTAATTATTCCTTTTGAGAAACACAATAATAAATGAAATTTGGTACCAAAACATATTTATCACTTGATTGGCTGATTGTTTTTAAGAAGCTGCATCTAAATGATTTTTTTCAGTGGCCTTTATATTCTCGTATAAAGAAATTGTTGGGGTTATTGTTTTCAGCACATCTTAATGGCTCCTCTAACTGCACTTCCAGTGTAATCTCTGGCTTTTAGTACAAAAGCTTCTCTCCCTCCACTCCCAAGGTAAAATCATTTGAAGTATCTTCTTCTATGATTGGCCTGATGCTCACAGTCACCAGGCTGGTAGGGGGTCATCCTGCTGGGCAAGGTCCTGCTTTCTAAGGCCTGCTTTGCACTACAAAAAGAAACTACCTTGGGAGCACCTATTAGTGCTTGATTTTCCTCTTTGCATCTCCATTGCCCTCTACCTGGCATGCTATCATGAAAGGGCTCTTCTTCTAAAAGGGTCTGTTGAATTTCCCAAATACCAGCTTTAAAATCTTTACTTGATCTTAAAAGAGTTGTTCTATCCTGAGAGAGAAGAATAAAAGGCATCTCTAACAAATTTAGGCCATTCCCACTTAAGGAACAATTAGAAGTTTCAGACTATTTCCACCCTTAGTGCATTAGATTACATCATTGATTTTACTTATAAGTGGATTTTATTTAAAGTTGTAGATGCAATTATCTAGTTCTCTAATAATTTTATAACACTTAGTTTAAAAAGGATAAAGGTTAATAAATTAATTTATCTAAATACATGTATGATTTAGTAATTAAAATAAAAATCTCAGGGATGATAAAGAGCAGGGTTCGAATCCCATTCTGCCAGTTGTTCTGCCACTGTGGCAACTTGGACTGTTGACTGACCTCTTTAAGATCCCATTTCCTCACGGACTAAGGGGCCTGTGAAGATTACATAGGAAGAGTTATGTAAAAGCCTTTATAACAATGCCTACCTCACAGCATTTAAAGAGAAAATGACCTTGGCTGTATTCTCTCAACCTCTTCGTAGCTCTCTCCGTTCATTTATACTTCCTCTCCCCAGTAATAAGTTTGTTTCAAGCTAAAAGTCCATCTTTTCATCAGCCATAAATGTACATTGCGTCTTTCTAGGGCCATCATATGGATATTTGATATTGGGCACATGTCTGAGATTCATTTGTGACATTTATACAAGTCAGATGGGAAGATTAGACATAAGCAAACAGTGTGTTCCTCTATCAACATTTGTTCAGCCTTCTGTGGGAAATACCAAGAGAACTTATTAGAGTAATTTGCAAAATTTTGTCGGCCAGTTTGCTTATTCAAATTAGAAACTGATTATGCATTCAGGCTTCATAAAGAGAATAAATGAGTTCAAACTTCTTCAACAAAAATGAACGTAAGACCTTCAAATTTGGCAATCATGACCAAATTCAAGGTATTAATTTAGTTATGCAAATCTTAAAGACAATCATTTAGAAGTGATCTGTATTATTTTAAAAAGTATGCATTAGGATAATGTATGATGTTTTAAAAAGAAAACTTCCGTGACATGATAGATTGGCAAAAAATTTTCATGATATTTTTGTTAATTTGGCCAAAGACTTGGAACAGCTTCCCTTTATGGAGAACAACAATAGACAATTAGGTTTATTATCCATTAAAGAGTTTTACAGTTGATATTGCAAATAGGTAACACTAGATGAACACCCATTGATTGAAAATAAAACAACAGTTTTTCAATAATAAAGAAGACAAGTAAGCCCTGAGTGGAAAGTTCACCATACATGACAAACACAAGACAGATGCATTTTATGTTCAGAGACCAGCCAGCTTCAAAATAAATTATTTGGCAATGATGTGGGATAAGTTTTTTGTTAAAAGTATACAACTGGAACTAAATGAAAAACAAAAACCCTTGTACTTTATTTTTATCATTAATATATTTTGTTCAGGCCCAGGCAAATTGCAAAGTAGGCAAAAGCATTCATTTGTTTCTGGCATTTTCTCCTCTTTGTCTTGTACCTGATGTCCATATATATTTCTTCCAACTATGGAGTGCCTTCTGACATCTTTCTCCAGATAACTTCAAAATTTTCCCTGCTTTGACCGGGCGCGGTGGCTCAAGCCTGTAATCCCAGCACTTTGGGAGGCCTAGATGGGCGGATCACGAGGTCAGGAGATCGATACCATCCTGGCTAACACAGTGAAACCCCATCTCTACTAAAAAATACAAAAAATTAGCCGGGTGAGGTGGCGGGCGCCTGTAGTCCCAGTTACTCTAGAAGCTGAGGGAGGAGAATGGCGTGAACCTGGGAGGCGGAGCTTGCAGTGAGCCCAGATAGTGCCACTGCACTCCAACCTGGGCGACAGACCGAGACTCCATCTCAAAAAAAAAAAAAAAAAATTTCCCTGCTTTATCATACCATCTAGACCTACCTGAGAGTTCATTACCTCAGGACCCTATCATAGGCTTGATGACAGTGAGTGAAATATCTAATACTTATTGAGAAGCCCTTTACTCAAGATACACTAAGGATCATATTATCTCACATAATATTCAAAACAATCTTATAAGATAGATGCAGTTTTTGAAATCCTTGTTTTATAATTGAGAAGACCAAGGCATACAGAGATTAGTATAATTTCCTATCAGGGCTTGAAGACCACAGTGAGAAAACGCAGCTGCCTAGGGTACAAAATGTAAGATGGGAGTCACTTTCAGATCTGTAAGAACCTACTTAAATTTTGTACCCTAGCCCTAGGTGACTTGTTTGCCTTACCTTAACCCAGGCCCTGTCATCCATATCACACAAACAATGTCTGAAACAACTGAAGCAGTCCAATCTGACTGCAGAGTTCGTGCTTGGACTGATGTCAGCAACACTATCCCACCACAGAAGTGCTACTGGTATTGATCAATTCACAGTTCACAATATGTAATTTTTTTGAGAAAACATCATTTCCAGCCTGAAATATGTGTTACTCATTCATTTATTCAACTAATGTTAGTTATCTACTATAATAACAATTCTGTGCCTACTTAGTAATATGTACATCGAAGGGACAGAAAAGATATGGTGCTTACTTTTATAGCACTAAAAGATATGGAAGTAGAAGCAGACATTAATGAAGTAATCATACAACTGAATATAAATTGCAGCTGTGACAAGTACCAAGAACAAATACACGGTACTGTGATTGTCAGTAGTACTGATATTTGACCTGTTTGGGTATTCCTAGAAGGATTCTGAGGAAGTTATGATTGAGCTAATATTCAAAGGATGAGGAAATCACTATGGGAAGGAACTAAAAGAATTCTAAGCAAGGAGGCAGGTAGGCATAGCCTCATGCATAAGTATACAATGCAGAAAGTAGTAAATTGTGCAAATAAATAATTTGGGTGTTCAGGTTGAGGGTTCTGGCAGGACACAGTTACGGCCTTTAGCATGGATGTTAGTGGATGGGCAGGATTTGAACTTGCTGACATGGGACAAGGAGGCCATTCTAGACAGAGGGATTAGTAAGAGCAAAGAGATAAAGGTAAAAAAAAAAAAAAAAA
>NW_012098432.1:1008792-1010146 GCF_000951045.1 Mandrillus leucophaeus | reverse complement strand
CCTGTGGTCCCAGCTACTCGGGAGGCTGAGGCAGGAGAATGGCGTAAACCCGGGAGGCGGAGCTTGCAGTGACCCGAGATCGTGCCACTGCACTCCAGCCTGGGCGACAGAGTGAGACTCCGTCTCAAAAAAAATAATAATAGGAAAACTAAAAATATGTCTTATTTCACATAGTTGCTGTAAGAACAAAAAGAAATAATTTATAAAACGTCAGGTCCAAGCATTTACGTATAAAAGTGTTAATGTCCTCGCTGAATTCACAATATAAAAACTTACTAAACACTAATCTGTGTAAGGAGAAAGATGCTGTCTCTCTTGCTTCCTCTTTTTCCTAGGACCTTGCATAATCCCTGAATCATACAAGGATAACAAACAAGCAATGAATGACGGAAAGAATTAAAAGTGGATTTGGGTGTCATAAGCAGATCTATCTTTATGACAGAATTCACATAGGACAGAGCTGAGAGAAAATATTGAAAACTGAAGTAGAAGCTTGATACTATTCTTTGGATCTTAGCTTTACCTTTTAGGCAGTAAAGCATCATTGAAAGCCCTTAAGCAGGGGATTGACAAGATGAAGTGGTACATTATGAGTATTATTCCGGCAGCCAGGTAGTGGGGAGAATGGAGGAGGATTTAGACCACATGAGAGTGGAACCACTGGTGGGGTGGGGTGGAGAATGTGGTAGAGAAAGGGTAGAAGCAAGAAGCCTTGTGAATGAAGAATCCCAGGACCCAATGGCTGATTGATGAAGAGAGAAAAAGGAAGGAAGAGATGTGAGGACTCTCAGAAGTCAGAGGAAGGTAACAGTATTTCCAACAGATACCAATCAGGGAAGCAACACAGAGTGAGCAACAACAATCTTCCCAGAACAGGACACGTTCAAGACTAAAGCTAGTAAAGTCCCAGTCAAACTGAGACAAGTTAGTTTTTCATTCCATTTCACCCAACTGGACTCAAATTACCAGCATGCCAAAATAAAAACATTTTTAAAACTGTGGAAAAGCAGGCATAGAAATGCGCAGAAAATATCAAAAAGAAAAAAAGAAATTGACTTAGCCCTGTAGTGATATATGGCAAAATTATAACAACATATCCATTGGTGTTAATTGTACTGATTTATGTGTGTCTTATGAGAAATTAGTGGAATTTTTTGAATTTTCTTTGCTTCTGAACTTTCCATAGAAGTTTGTGTAATTCCAACATAAGAACTCTCCTACAAGTATGTCACGCTGACTCGCCATGAGCCACCCATTGTGGGGAAGAAAAAAATGATTAAGGTACATTTACCTGCCTTTCAAAATAGTCAGGACCCTTGTAGTCTGAGCAGACCTGGGAATGCCTTGTTATCTG
>NW_012098432.1:1005462-1006782 GCF_000951045.1 Mandrillus leucophaeus | reverse complement strand
AAAGTTTGCATGGATAACGGCATGGTAGGTAAGACATAAAGAATAAGTTAGGACTAGATCATCAGAGGATTTAAATGCTAGCCCAAGTTGATGAGCAGGAGAAAGTCTTTGGTGTCTATTAAGTGTGGAAGTGACATACTTAGAACTATAAACTTTAATCAGGAAGCCTCATATTAGAGGAGAAAATAAAAATTATAGTATGAGATTACTTTCATCTCAGATTAGTGAACCATTTGGGACATTATCTTGGAATCTATAGGGAGGCTTTGTTTTTGTCTTTTTCCCTTAGAAAAGTGTTAGAGAAGACTTTATGGAAGAGAAAATCTTAAAGCTGTTCTTTTAAAGTTAAGTTAGCTGTTATTGGAAGAAAAGCTATCTGCAAGTTGGAATAGTATTTTCCAAAATATCGACTAAAAGATGGTAGGGGAGAACTTAATTTTTACTTAAAGAAAGATGTTTAAAGCAATGGAAAGCAATAAATGAGACAAGAATTTTATTTTATTTATTTATTATTTTATTATTTTATTTTTTTAATGGCCAAAACTGATAAAAAAGAAACTTGAAACTCAAACTCTGGAACTTGGTTTGATTTGTGTGTCAGGGGAAGGTTTTGGGGAATGGGGTGACATGATCAAAGAGGCAGAGAAGAGATAACTTTGTCAGAGACATATGGAACTGATGGAAGCTGGGCGATACTGAGGCATGAAAGCTGATAAAGAAAAAGTTAAAGTCATTTAGCTAACAGATGACCAAGTTTTGGGTTCAATATAATTATATGTCAAAGATGTATTCGATTAACATTTGGAGAAGGACCTAGAAAAATGTGTCCCGTGTTACCATGAAGAAGTCAGATTCCTTAATTTAGTCATTCACCCACTTAATGGATATGTATTATGTGCCATAGATGCCAGAAACTGTGATAGGAACCGGACTCACAAAGTTAGTAAGACGGAATTCCAGCCTCCAAGATGCGTATGGATTACTGGTATGGTCAAAGCCATATCAAAATTGACCAGCAAAGAGACAATCTGAATGAAATTATACAGAACTAGCAATGCAATTTGACATTCAAAAATAAATATTTAATTAGGACCTGCTATGTGAAAAGTATAACTATAGCAGGCACTATATAGGTTACTGTTAAATATGCAGCTTACTGCTAGTTATCAAAGAGCCTACAAGCTATTTGAGTTTGCAAGGCACAAATACACAGTAGGTTAAAACAGGACAATGTTTAATGACAAAGGAATAGTATGTATAATAAGAGTTTATGGAAATGTAGAGCATTTACAGAATATAATGGCAGTAAGCAATAACTTA
>NW_012098432.1:999147-1001322 GCF_000951045.1 Mandrillus leucophaeus | reverse complement strand
CAATCTGTGGTATAGGTAGGAACATCTTATGAGTTATTTTCTAAGCAAGTCAAGAGAAAGGAGTGATTTGTCCAAGCTTACATAATTAGTAAGTGATGGAGCCAAAACCTGAAGCTGGACCTTCTGGTCCCAAATGTTATACTCTTTCCATTTCTCATAGTTTCCACTTGAGTGTTTTCTACCCAACTCAGGACGTAGGGATCCACATTGTAAGAGTGGAAGGTAAATTTTTTAAAATCCACAAGGAAACCTGGATATTTGGATAAATCGTAAATTATCCATGTCTCAGAAGCAAATTAAGAAGCATTTCAAAGAAGTGACATGATCGGATGTCAGAAGATGATAAAAAATGTCACAGTAGAGGTAATTGCTTTGACAAGTATCTATGTAGAAGATATCATTGACATCGAAGAATCTTTCCATCATGTAATGGGACAAAGAATTGAATTAAATAGAAAAAAAGTTGGATCCACAACTAATGACAATAGACAATGTCACCATAAGCTCTAAAAAGGAGAAAAGCAGAAAATCCACTCTAGTAAAAATTTCTTGAAAACAAAAATTCACAGGAAATGCTTCAAGTTAGCAACAACTAAGAGTAATTTAAATTGTCATTTGATGCCAATGAACAGAGAGTTGCTGCTACGGTGGGTGGAGAATAAATTAATACTAGGAATATTCTTGAGAAATGAAGACATTAAGTCTACGGAAAAAGATTTAAGTTCAAAAATAAGAAAGTGAGCTCATGAATTAGGGCTGAAGAGAAGAAAAAATGTAAAACGACTGGGGCAGTTAGATGCCAGTGTTTGTGGGTAAATGTGAAACTAACATTTACAGCGTAATTGCGGCTCAGTTTAGAGTGAAGGAAAAGGCAGAGGTTATTTCTTTTGTATACAATTCTGATTTCTCATCTTTTGACAACTGAGTGTAGGGCTTTCTCCATTTAGTACTGTTCCCCGTCAGTGAACAATCTGCTCAGAACCATTCCAGAGTTCATGCTGATCCTTATTAGCTTTTCATTTCCCTGGGAGTTTCTCTCTGACACAAACAATACTTTCCAGTTACAAACAATTCTGCAGTATAAAATATCATCGAGGGCAATAGCACTTGCTTGTATTTCTTTTCCCTACATCTTATTGAAAAAGCTGCTGGTGTTATTTCAGGTCTTTCTCCAGACTGGTAAAAGTTGTAATTCCACCAATGATAAGTTGATTGGTCTCTGGTTTTTCTATTTCTTGCCCATCTTGGCATAAAAAATTGGTCTAGTCACTGTTGTTTTCCTATGAAACTAAATGCAAGATTATTTATATCTTGGGCATTGAATGACATTTTACAGTAAACATGCTATGTTGAGTATTATGGCTTACTTACCACAGGGCAAGGTATTTGAGAATTTCAAACTCTATATCCAAGGCTTACCTAATATTGCAACCCTGTCCCTGCAAGCCGGGGACAGTTCGCCATATAATTAAAAGAGCTATTTCACTGAGACCCCACTGCATGTCCTTGGTTGCAACTCAGGTAGAACATAAAGATGACACAGAACATATAGAAGATTAGTTGGAGAATATTCTGCTCCCTGAATCCATAAAACACGTCTCTGAATTCAAGCCTACATCATCTGCCCTTAAAAGTATAATAGCTTCTTCAGTTTTCAACTGTCACTGCACTGCTGTACTTTCAAAGAGCTATTGAGACACTTGGAGTTTGAAAGATGCTATATAAATCCAAATTTAATTCCATAGTCTTCCAGTAATTTACCTCATAAATACTTCTTGGAGTAGTGAAATACTTTTGGTTATAGAAATAAAACTTATGTATTCATGACCTATGTATTATTTCATCTTCTTGGAAGTCAAAGGACTATTTCTGTGTTTATGCTACTGAAATAAATTTGTTATAGGTATTTTTATAAAGGTTGTCAGTACATGTTACATTGTTGTTGGAGGTGGCACTATTATCTGTTGCGGATTTTTCTGCAATTACTGTACTTTTTAATGCACATTTTTCAGTCATTTTAAGTGAATTGACTGAATTTTTATTCATTAATAACTACTTTCATTTCTATGAAATCTCACAATTTCACAGGTGTTTGGAAATGTTAGCATAACCTTATGGTAAGGACAAATGAATGCGGGGAATGTCAACCCAAAAAGGCTTCAAAATCACTGCCGA
>NW_012098432.1:994634-997662 GCF_000951045.1 Mandrillus leucophaeus | reverse complement strand
AAGAAAGTGAGCTCATGAATTAGGGCTGAAGAGAAGAAAAAATGTAAAACGACTGGGGCAGTTAGATGCCAGTGTTTGTGGGTAAATGTGAAACTAACATTTGCAGCGTAATTGCGGCTCAGTTTAGAGTGAAGGAAAAGGCAGAGGTTATTTCTTTTGTATACAATTCTGATTTCTCATCTTTTGACAACTGAGTGTAGGGCTTTCTCCATTTAGTACTGTTCCCCGTCAGTGAACAATCTGCTCAGAACCATTCCAGAGTTCATGCTGATCCTTATTAGCTTTTCATTTCCCTGGGAGTTTCTCTCTGACACAAACAATACTTTCCAGTTACAAACAATTCTGCAGTATAAAATATCATCGAGGGCAATAGCACTTGCTTGTATTTCTTTTCCCTACATCTTATTGAAAAAGCTGCTGGTGTTATTTCAGGTCTTTCTCCAGACTGGTAAAAGTTGTAATTCCACCAATGATAAGTTGATTGGTCTCTGGTTTTTCTATTTCTTGCCCATCTTGGCATAAAAAATTGGTCTAGTCACTGTTGTTTTCCTATGAAACTAAATGCAAGATTATTTATATCTTGGGCATTGAATGACATTTTACAGTAAACATGCTATGTTGAGTATTATGGCTTACTTACCACAGGGCAAGGTATTTGAGAATTTCAAACTCTATATCCAAGGCTTACCTAATATTGCAACCCTGTCCCTGCAAGCCGGGGACAGTTCGCCATATAATTAAAAGAGCTATTTCACTGAGACCCCACTGCATGTCCTTGGTTGCAACTCAGGTAGAACATAAAGATGACACAGAACATATAGAAGATTAGTTGGAGAATATTCTGCTCCCTGAATCCATAAAACACGTCTCTGAATTCAAGCCTACATCATCTGCCCTTAAAAGTATAATAGCTTCTTCAGTTTTCAACTGTCACTGCACTGCTGTACTTTCAAAGAGCTATTGAGACACTTGGAGTTTGAAAGATGCTATATAAATCCAAATTTAATTCCATAGTCTTCCAGTAATTTACCTCATAAATACTTCTTGGAGTAGTGAAATACTTTTGGTTATAGAAATAAAACTTATGTATTCATGACCTATGTATTATTTCATCTTCTTGGAAGTCAAAGGACTATTTCTGTGTTTATGCTACTGAAATAAATTTGTTATAGGTATTTTTATAAAGGTTGTCAGTACATGTTACATTGTTGTTGGAGGTGGCACTATTATCTGTTGCGGATTTTTCTGCAATTACTGTACTTTTTAATGCACATTTTTCAGTCATTTTAAGTGAATTGACTGAATTTTTATTCATTAATAACTACTTTCATTTCTATGAAATCTCACAATTTCACAGGTGTTTGGAAATGTTAGCATAACCTTATGGTAAGGACAAATGAATGCGGGGAATGTCAACCCAAAAAGGCTTCAAAATCACTGCCGAGGAGACAGTAGGAACCTTATTTGGCTTTGAGAAAAGGACATGGATTTAATGATTACTCAAGTCCATATTTTTTCCAGTGAATTCTATCTTCCCATAATCTTTTCTCACTCTAAGCATGTCTAGAAACAATCCTTTTATCTTGACACAAGGAAGCCCCTGCTGTATCTGGAACATTAAATAAGAAACTTCAACACTTTTGTTGTGAAAGTCAGAAATCATTTTCAAATCTTGTAGCAATGTAGATTGCTACTTTAACAAGAAAACTTGTTAAAACTGTAAGCAAAAGAAAACCGCTAAGATACTCTGTCAAATGCAATGTGTAGTGATATCACTGAGGATTACCTTTGCATCTCTGCACTAGGAAAATCTAAGGATATGAGATTAAACCATCCAATTAGATGCTCAAAAAATAAAAAAATAAAAGGAGATTCATGGCAATCATGAATGGATGTGTGTGAGTGTGGATATGTGTGTTGGGGAGTTTACAAATGGAACAATTTATCAAGTATCAGGAACTACTGTTTGTCTCATAGTAAAATTACAGCTATTTGCAGTGTAACATGAAAGACTGTCTCATGATGTTATAGTGGAATTGTATTCATCTAATCTAGCTATTCAGTTTGAATCCCTACTGGTGCTGGAGGAAAAGGTGTGGGTGCAAAAGTATGTGAGATATGGACCCTGTCCTAAAAGAATGTAAGCTCTAGTGAAGATTACGTGTGCAAAAATAAAATCCCACTTGGGATTCATTGTTTTCAGGAATACGTACCTGAATATAGAATAAGATTTTCTAATATTTTTAATGAGCCTAATCAGGTTTAAAATATCCTATTTCAGAGGAAATTTAAATACTTGCTTTTATAAAACTGGTGGCATAATTTTCACACAGTCTCCTCAAGGAAAAGAACAGAGCTCTGTCCATTGCTGTATGCACAGTATTGGCCTCAATTTCAACAGCTAGTCCCTGTGGAATAAGCTGTGATACCACCTTACATGCCTGTAATCACAGCACTTTGGGAGGCCGAGGTAGGGAGATCTCCTGAGGTTAGGAGTTTGAGACCAGCCTGGCCAACATGATCAAACCCTGTCTCTACTAAAAATACAAAAAATTAGCTGGACGTGGTGGCGGACACCTGTAATCACAGCTACTCGGGAAGCTGAGGCAGGAGAATCACTTGAACCTTTTCTTTTGTTTCTGTACTTCCCAGATAATCATTAATGATTAAATATTACTTACAGTGTGAAAAATACACATTTTTTTTTAAAGTAAGATTGACTCTGGGTAGCAATAGTGTAGCCTCCTCATTGTCTTCTATGTTTTTAAAGTATTTGACAGGTGTAATCTCTAGTGTACTGGAATTCAGAAAAATGTCATATTCCAACCTCCTCTCCTCCAGACTAGTAATCACTTTTCATTTGTCAATCAATTACACCAATGAGACACTTGGAAGATGCCCCTCCCAGTCCCAGAGTACTTGAGTGCTCCCTTAGGTAGGACAGACAGGCTTGTTCAAAATAGAAGCTTTAATATCATAATGTCAGAAGTTCTTAAACTGCTCTAGCATATTCTAACAAAATTCTGCG
>NW_012098432.1:939647-993374 GCF_000951045.1 Mandrillus leucophaeus | reverse complement strand
CTTATATCACTCAATGAGAATACCAAGAAAAATTATAAAAATCCAGCCTCACAAGAACATACTAAACAATGTGGTCTAGGATTTGGAGTTCTAAGACATGAGATTGATCCCTGAGTCCATGTAATGATCATATAACCTCGAGCATATCAATGAATCTTCCCAAAGCTTAGTTCTACCATGTAGAAAATGAAGATAATAAAGATTTCTTTGAAAACTTGTTGAGAATTAAGTGATATAATGTACATGGAATTCTGTTTTAAACTTTTAAAGTGTGACTCAAATGACACTAGCACATAATTTAATAATTTGAACTTAAAATTTATTTCTTAAATTCAGTTGTTAAAATGAAATTATAGTTCTCTTTATCTGCCATTATGTAATTGTTCACAGAATGTAACTTAAAGTGAGTACTGCCAACAAGAACTGTTTTCCAAATTAAAAAATTTAGAGATAGCATCTATGCTCAGATTTGAACATCAATAAGCTGACCCCTCTATCCAAATAGTAGCTCTGAATGCAGTTTTGTTTTATCTTTTCCATAAAAGTGGATTGTGAAAAGTTTGCAAAACTTTAGATATAGACACCACTGAATATAGTTTTAGTTAGTGTAAATAGTGTCAAATCAAGTGAGGTTAGCACTTTTAATTGGGCTAGCTTCTATTGTGAAACAATAAAATCTTCATATGAATGAACTTTTGCACTAACTCTTATACCCTTCTCAACCTAGATATTACAATAGTGAAAATGAATTCTGATATGATCAGGATAGGGTTCATAGAGTTGAGGGAGCCACTGACTGTAGGAAGTATCTCTTACTTCCTGTGAGTAGCGCAGATTATGTCATCATGCCTCAAAGTAAGTTGGACACTAAGTATGAAAGCATTGTGCTTTCATACCATCTCAACGACAGCCTCAGGTTCCTCTTTGACAGCTCAAGTAAATTTAACAAAGATGTGGCATCAAACCATATTACAAGCCTCTTGAAAGAGACGGAAATGAGAAATAATGAGATTTTATCCTATGCCCTTTTATTGTGCAGTTGTCACTGAAATCGAAGATTCCAGAAAGCTCTTTCTGATATGACCTACAATGTTTATTATGGTACAGTTTGACCTAATTGTATAAATTACATCTAAGTTGAGGAGCACCTTGACCTCCTTTGTGTTTTTGTCAGACTATGTTTGTGGTAAGCCTGCCCTGAGTCTATTGGGAGACTTTGCCCTACTGCTTGTTCTCAGAGCTTTCTGCCTCTAGAATATTGCATCATCTTCTCTAGTCTCTCTCAGCCACTTTTTTTTTTTTTTGAGACGGAGTCTACCTCTGTCTCCCAGACTGGAATGCAGTGGTGCAATCTCTGCTCACTGCAACCTCCACCTCCTGGGCTCAAGAGATTCTCCTGTCTCAGCCTCCCAAGTAGCTGGAACCACAGGCATATGCCACCACGCATGGCTAATTTCTGTATTTTTAGTAGAGATGTGGTTTTGCCGTGTTGGCCAGGCTGGTCTCCAACTCCTGACCTCAACTCATCCGCCCGCCTCGGCCTCCCAAAGTGCTGGGATTACAGGCATGAGCCACCACACCCAGCCTCAGCTACTTCTTACCAAGAACTTCTCTTATCTGTCAGGACACAAGCAATAATGCTCGCTCTCTCTCTCTCTCTTTTTTTTTTTCTTTCAGAGCAGGTACTTCAACTAGCCTCTTCTTCTAAGCTCTGTTAAGCCTCATTTCCATCCTTTTCTTTTAACACTGAACAAAGGTGCCAAACACTAAAATTTCTAAATAACTTTTCAATGACCGGAAAACAGTGTTTCCCTTGGTCAAGTGGTAGAAGAAAAGTTTATATAGTCTTTCTTGTAAGTCAGTTTGTTCTTTCCCATTTCATTCAACCCTGTGAAAGAATAAAAAATGCAAGTATATTGAAGAGTTTCCTCTTCCAGTCCCCAGAACAAATGTATGCCTTTATTCTTTTTGTTTCACTTTTTTCTTATTGTAGGAGAAATAATTTCCATGATAAAATTTTGGTTGTTTAAACTACTTTGAAAAGAAAGAGGATTTACATAAAATAATATTTCATTCATTCGTTCACTCAATAAAGTTATACTGGGCAATTGGTTAAGCTCATTCTAGTCATTGTGAACACAAAGATGAAGAAAGCATAGCGAATGCCTCATAGTCCCTTAGGGAGAAAATGTATAAACAGGGAGATAAATTCAAGTTACCTTCAAACACTGGGCACTACAGACGATGAAACTAACTGTACTTAAGAAGGTCGGGAAAGGCTTTTCAAAGATGGTAAAGTATGAATAGAGATTTAAAGGAAGAGAATAATCCAGCAGGTAGAAAAGATCAGGGTAAAGTCATTCTAGGTACAGAAGGGTTGTACTCCCTTGCTGTTCGCAGAACGGCAAATAAAGTCAAATAATTGCATGGAAAGCAGCAACCATATTCTTCACAGCATCATATGGGACTAAAAGCCTTGAATTATATCCTAAGACACTGGAATATTTTGACCTGGGAAATGATTTATATCAATGGGCATTCGTAAAGATCTCTCTGGTAGCAGTTCTTTGCCATCTTTGAGGGGTCCCCAATTTTTTTTGCCACCAGGAATCGGTTTCGGGGAAGACAAGTTTTACAATTTTTCCATGGACTTGGCGAAGGTTGTTCAGAGGCATTAGAGGCTCATGAGGAGTGCTCAACCTAGATCCCTAGGTTCCACGCTCCTATGAGAATCTAATGCAGCCGCTGATCTGACAGGAGGCGAGTTCAGACGGTAATGCTCGCTGCCTCTCCTACCGCTCACCTCCTGCTGTGTGGCCCGGGTCCTAACAGGACCTGTCAGCAGTACAACAGATGAAGCTGTGGTATACTTATACAGTGGAATCTTATACCGTGATAAGAATGAATGAACTCCAGTTACAGACAACGTCATGAATGAATTTCACAAACATATTATTGTATGAAAGTTGACCAGACACAAAATAATATTATAGTATTGTTTGAGTCTATTTATGTAAAGTTAAAACATCAGCACCAATAGAAGTCAACATAATGGTTACTCTCATGAATGAGGCTAGTTACTAGAAGTGGGATATAGTGGCTTCAGGGGTTTGAGTCAGGTTTCCTTTGCGAACATTTATCAAGCTGTACGGTTCCAATTTATGCACTTTTCTAACGTATTTCAATTTAAAACGTACATCGGAAAGAAAAATGAAGTAAAAGAATATGAGTAACCAGATTCTATTATGAACATACACAGTCTAATATTGTCAACTTTAATTAAAATCTAGACATGCTAACTAAATTTCCACTTAAATTGGTCATAGGGATATAATCCATTTAAAACATGGTGAGTTTTGAATTATTTCCCTTTCTCAATAGTATTGTGTACAATTCTTGAAAGCCAATCTTGTCAAAAATAATTCATCTTACCTACTCAAAATAATTGTAAAGGCATGTTTCATAATTCTATGAAACAATTCACTATTTCATGACATTTAAGAAAGTGTACTTTTTTCTCTCTTCTAAAACAACATGAAACCTCCTAGCTTTGTTTTCTGAGACGGTTATCTCAGAACAAAGTAAACAGAAATCTGTTTGGTACACAACTGATTTGAAATGCCTCCTATTTCCTCTTCTTCATGGTTTTCTATTAAATGACTTCCAATGGGTTCATCTCAAATGAGGCAACATGGCTACTAGAAAGGCCACATGAAGTCCTCCATGCTCATAACTCTCTACAGCAATGTGATTTAAATTCTATTTTCTGAGCTGTCTTCACTATTTTAAAAACAGTAATAGTTTTCATTTGTGCCCTTCTGACAATTTCTTAAAAATGGATAATTTAATATGTAAAAAATACGATGAAGAATTTGAACATAAAGACATGTTATAGTCTCTTCATCTTTCTTTTTGTAATTCCTATAATAGAAAGCTAGGTAATTCTGTGACAGAGGTTTAGCACCGGAATATCACACTCAATAGAGCATTTATTAAATGTCCTTGGGAATGTCCAGTAGGTCTCGTAGCTGAGATTGCAGAATTGTACTTGACCACAGGCCTTCTCCCATGTAGGTTCCCATCAGGCAGCCAATTGCTTGCTGGAAAGTAAGAAGACGCATATTGGGGCTTTCTATTTTTACTTAAAGTCATATGCATTTTCTAGGTCTTATTTTCCCAGCTTCATAAACTGATTTCCTCTCAGGAGTCTGCAGTTTAGATTAAAGTTTTTTTTTTGTTTGTTTTGAGAACGTCATTAGAGTTAGGAGACTCAGGTGTCAGTTGTGTCAGACTCTAAGCAGGTCACTTACTGTATCTTCAGGCATCATTTCTAAGTCAGCCTTTTATAGTTCATCAATCTGTTCCTCTAAAGCTTTAAATCCTCAACTAACTTCAAGTGTAACAATATTTAGAGAATTTTTTTTTTTAATCTCTAGGGCTCCATAGAAAATTCTAAATTTTTCTAACTATATTGCCCCACTATCTATAATCTTTGCTTTAAGACAATTTTGACAGTGTAAGCTAATTTTAAGGGAAAAAAAAAGGATGGAGCTTGTGTTCTGACCTTAAATTTGTATTTTCTCCTTGATGTATTGCAGTTTCTGAGAAGACAAGATTTAAGATTTTCCTCATGATAAGTCTTAACCCCAACTAGAGGTTCAATGAGCAGGCTGATAGAACCCTTCTTGGGTAACCCTAAAAGTGTATTAGTGTTACTGCTTTGTCATTTCCAGTTTAGCTCAGAAGCCAAGAATATTTGTAGAAGTTATTTTGTCTGTAAATTGCATTTATTTATTGTGTGTGTGCATGTTTATGTGCTATTATTGGGCTCCCATTCAAGAATGTAAACTCCATGAGTACAGAGATTATGTCCATTTATATGCCTGAGCTGTGGTATCTCCAATGTCTAGAATAGTGCTTGGCACAGGGTAGTTGCTCAAAATATATATTCATGATTTCAAGAATATTAATGTGTTAGAATGTTAGTTTGTTGCCTTTTGGACAAAAACTGTGTTATACTGCACTTTACATATCATGTCATGTGACTACTTATAGCTTGTTGATGGAAATATATTGTTGTCTAAACCAGGGATTGACAAAGTTTTTCTTGAAGAGCCAAATAGTAAATAGTTTTGGCTTTGCACGCATTAAAGTCTCTCTGACAAATACTTAACTTTGCTACAAAGACTTAATTTTGCAGCAGTAGCAGAAAAGCAGCCACAGAAAATATGTAAATAAACAGGTATCCAGCCCACCCACCTCTTGTTTTTGTTTGACCCTTGAGCTAAAAACAATTTTTAGATTTTTAAATGGATTTCTTATATCAAAAGAAGAATGATATCCCATGTGTCATGGGATATTGATATGAAATAGAAATGGAAATCTGAATATTACTCCCATCACCCTTGGGATATTATTCTTCTGGAAATTATAATTTCCATGTTAATAAATAAAATTTTATTGCAATATAGCCATGCCCATTCATTTAAGTATTATCTAAAAGTGCATTTGCATTCTAATGTGGAGTTGAGTATTTGCAAATACTAAACAAACTACAGAGCAGAACCTTTTAAAAATAGGCTGAAATGATAAGGCTTTTCTTTTTCTTTTTACATTTTTCTGGTCATAACAATCTCCATATCTTCAAAACTTATAAAAGTTCAAAGCTTAACTTTTGGGGGGCTTATAGCTCCTACAATTATAACATGGCAATGGTGACAAAGATAGAAAAATATGTTACTCTATGCATATTAGTGAGATCTGTACATGTAGAACACAATGCTTAGTTACCTATAATAATTGATTCAAGAATCAGATGCATAAGTGATACACACATGTGATGCTAAAGAATCATATAAATCAATCAGGCTAGGTTTCTCAACTCTCTATCAACTTTACAACAATTCTTTACAATGTAATGGAAATTAGCTTCTCACTTTTATCCTCTGATGCAGTTGAAATTGCTAATGAAAAATCTAGAAAATCTGGACTTCAGTTAATCAAGACTTGGCTGTAGATTATTGTGTTCTATAAACTGTAAAAATCAAATGAGCGTTACTTATGTTTATTTGAAAAAACTAAAGTATGTTTCTCACAAATTATAAAAAAGCTGTTAACATTAGGCAAAGCGTATTCAACTGATTAAAATACAACAATATGAACTTTCTCTAATTAGAATATGAGCTTTAGGAGGACAGGTGTGTTTGTATCCTCAGTACCTAATAACTTAATGAAAGAATTAATGAATAGTGCTTACAAAGCCATTCATTCATTCATTCATTCATTCATGGTGCATCTGATCAAGAAATAATCATTTGATGGCTATTCTGCCCTTGTACTGTGAAAACACAAAGATATGTAAAAAAGTGCCTCTGTCCTTCAGCATCCTTTTCACAGAGAAGATAACATATAACTAAAAAAAGTAGACATAACAGAAAGTTTAAATATTAACTTAAAGTAAAAGGCATTAGATAGTAGTGTATTGTTAGGTGCCAAATAAGTAATACAGGAAATAAAGGCTATAATAGTTATGAGGTGGAAGGATCCCTGGGCTCTAGAGAGGTCAACAAAAGCTTCCTGATAGAGGAAAGAACTATAAAGACACTTAAAGAGTGAATAAACACCCATTGTATCCCCAAAATATGCTCGTATATTATGTAGCAATAAAAAATTTATAAAATCATCCTGTAAGTATTTGATAAATACATCAATAAGTCTAATGTTTAGACAGCTAAAGTGAATGAAGAACACAAATAGGTAAAACTGCCAGCGTTCTGGACGCTACTCCTAGATTGACCAGAAGGTTCAAGGTGAACAAGTATCTACTCAAAGGCAGAATAATCAATTCTGCCCTCTTTCCACTTATCCTCCACCACTGGCTGAGCCTGAGTGTACAGATCCACAAAGTAACCTAAGCACAGTAGGGTCTAGAACAGAGGGCTAAAGTGAGCACAGGATTGTCCCTGAAAATTTGGATCCTTAAATATTTGGAAGGTGATTGTCCTCAATAACCTTCAATTTGTTTCTGACAAACAATCAAAGTCAGCAGCAACCTTCTCTCAAAACAAGGTCTAGTAAAGGGATTACTACTGTTGTCTTGGAGTTACACTCACCTGTTTGTCTTAAGCTTTTTCAACATGACCAATTCTTGTTTCCCTGCATTTTTAAAAAGTTGTTAGGATTTTGCCATGTGAAGTGAAAATGTTCAATTTTATTTATTTATTCACTTTTTATTTTATTTATTTATTTATTTATTTTTGATACAGAGTCTCACTCTGTCTCCCATGCTGGAGTGCAGTGGCACAATCTTGGCTCACTGCAATTTCTGCCATCCAGGTCCAAGTGATTCTCCTGCCTCAGTCTCCTGAGAAGCTGAGATTATAGGCGCATGCCACTATGCCCAGCTAATTTTTGTATTTTTAGTAGAGTTGGGGTTTCACCCTGTTTCCAGGCTGGTCTCAAACTCGTGACCTCAAGTGATCCACCCACCTCAGTCTCCCAAAGTGCTGGTATTACAGGCGTGAGCCACCACACCCGGCTGAAAATGTCCAATTATTTAACGATGGAAAAATTTTCCTGTTTTGTTCATTAATGATAAAGAAGAAACATTTGAAATCCAGTTAAAAAAAAAAAAAGTAATGTTTCTTTACCATTGTGTTTTTAAATGTTTCATATTTAAATTTTCATGTAACATGTGGAGTTAGTATTTGCAAATGCATTTACAGAGAGATTTTTTTTTCAGGGTGAGTAATAGAGATGTGCGTCCTGACATGTATTCCCTTTATGATTCAGGTTCTTATGGGATGCAATCACCAGCAATATTTTTTAAATATCATTTTACAAAGTACATTCACCTATTGCAGCTACCAATTTATATATTTACAAAAGTCCACATTGTGCTAAGCATGGATACTATTAAATGTGGATAATGTAGATTTATATCTTCAAGAAATAAAAAAGTACAAACTATGGTGAGAATAAAATAATCTTCTATAATTTTGCAGGGTTTTCCCCTCCTGATTGAACTATCTTTTTTGGTAAATGCTTGGCTATGTAGTGTTCTTGGTAACAAAACAATACATGAAATCACCGCAGTTAACTCTTGAAGTATCTACCAAACAACCAAGTTGGGCTTAGCAGGAAACATTCCATGATAGATAACACAAATTCCCGTTTTCTAATAGCTGAAAATCTAGTATACGTGATAACATTTACTCAGATAGTAATACAGAGCAGAAGGGGATTTTAAAAACCCTTGATGATGCCTTCTCATGTCACTAAAAATAAAATTTTACTTCATTACTGTTGTCTATAAGACTCTGAATGATCCAATCACTCATCATCCAGCCTCACTGGATACATTCTTGATCATCATAGTTCACCAAGTTCTTTTGTGGTCTAGGTTCAGAAATGACAGATTGCCATTTCTATGTCATGGCATTTGGCAAAGCAAATCTCATGGCTAATTCAAAGTCATGAGGCAGGGAAATACATACTGCCCATAGTGGGAGGACCCTGAAAAAGTACATGGCGAAGGGTGTGGAAGAAGGAACGGCTAAAGGATTGGGGCCAATAACCACCTACCACACCAGATTATGTGCAAATTAATTTCTGTTCCAGCCACACTAATTTCACATTAGTTGATAACTTTACTTTGGAGTGATTGTTGACCACCCACACATTGTTTATGTGATTCACCACATGGCCACGCATTATGCCTGGGAGAAGTGCATTTTGGCCTCATTTGTACTGATAACTGTTTTGGACGTATGTCTCCCTATTCAGTTGGACGTGTCTTGAAATATATCTGTTATTTATAACTACCAAAAGCCTCACCTACATATCTACACAGTGTGAGCACCCTATAAATGCTATCTTTTAATGGATTGCTTTATACTGTTTTGATCTGTGAGTGACCAATACATTTTCATGGGTCTGATCATTTGGAAGCATTAATATTCAAAATCTTTCTAAGCTACTCACCTGCATCAGTTAAGATGATTGAGACTGTAGGACTGATCTAAAACCAGACACACAAGACTTTGTTCTTTCATTTCTATAAATATGACAATTTTAATTTCGATGACAGAAATAAACACCTAAGGCAGTGTCTCTCAAACTTTAATGTGCATTTGGTTCACTTGGGGCATCTTGGTAAAATGCAAATTTTGCCTCCGGAGCCTGGAGTGAGACCTAAGGGTAGGCCTTTCTAACAAGGTCCCAGCTGAGATTGATGCTGTTGATGTCTGTACCAGATTGAATGGCAAATGTCTAAAGGAGTCAGCAGTATCCTTTCCTGAATAGAATCCTTATCCATAAGTGATATAATAACTGCATTTAAGAAAAGTAACAAGAAGTGACCTTAAAATGTCGATTATTATAACATTTTGTTGATATATCATGGGCCAGTTTTATGTGCTGAAAATTAGTAGAATTTATATTTTGGAAATAGATCTCTAATCCAAATAAAACCATATTCATCAAATAGCAATTACTTTATTGCTCTATTGCAGGTTCTGGTTGTTGACAATGAATGCAGATTATACCTGGATGAGTAAATTGAATCAATGCTCATGAGAATTGATAGAATTTACTGATAATTCAGTATTTCTCACATCACAGTAAATCATCCGTTTTGGTGTTCAATACTAACATAATGTACTGATTTACTTAGAGAATAAAATACAATATATTTTGAGTGAAGATACTTATTCTTTTATTCATTTGGAAATATTTAATACATACTAGGATATCAAATGGTGGTAGTTGAGGATAAAACAATGATGATGATATGTGACACCTATTCTCAATGGGTTCATAAGCCAGAGAACAAAAATGGGTAATGAAATAACAATACAATAAAACAATAAAATAATGCGGGAAGTACTGTCTTCCTTAAGAAATGAACAGAAGTGCTAAGGAAGTCTGTGAAAGGAAAAATTACATGAGACTGAAGAAAAACAAGAACAGACCAAAATTTATGTATATGTATATATGAGAGAAACAAAAGCCTGTATGTGTATATATATCTAGATAGATATCTAGATATAGATATAGGCATATGTGGAAAAAGAGAGAAGAGAGACCAGTAGAATGATTAAAATAAGAAAACAAGAATCTCTCAGCCAGAGTCCCATCTAGAACCTTTAATAAAGCATGGTAAGGTAAACATATGGAATCAGTTTTGACGAGAAGTATTTTCTATCTTCTATGTATTTTAAAATTTGTGCCAGACACAGTGCCTCATGCCTGTAATCTCAGCACTTTGGGAGGCCACGGCAGGTAGATTGCTGGAGGCCAGGAGGTCAAGACCAGCCTAGGCAACATGGTGAAACTCTGTCTCTACAGAAAATACAAAAATTAGCAGAGTTTAGTGGCATGTGCCTGTAGTGCTAGCTACTCCGGAGGCTAGGGTAGGAGGACTGCTTGATCCCAAGAGGCGGAGGTTGCAGTCAGCCAAAATCACACCACTGCACTGCAACCTGAGTGAGAGAGTCAGATACTGTCTCAAAAACAAAAAGAAACAAACAAAAAGGTTATTGAAGGAAAGGAAATATGGTGAAATTTCATTTGAGTTCTAGTATCACCTTCCACTTTTGCTCCTACTTGAATATTTACTTTTCCCGCCACCTGTCTCAGTTTTGGGATTTGTAAATGAGTTGGTCTTTAATATACAGAGCTCTATTCAGAATCTATTACACCCTTCCCTATACACTGTATGGAAAACACAATTATTTGGAGTAGTCTCGAGAAGAATAAAAATAGTGATAGAAAGTGGAATCAGAAGCGAAGATTAGAGAAAAAAGGATTGGTGAATTTACTCACCAAGAAAAGATCACGGGGGAGCTTTGGTTTTATTTTGAATTTTGGACTGGAAATAGTGAACAGTTATTTGCTGATCAGAATAGGGCAAAAAGAATATGCTTCAGTCAGACACTTAAGTAAGCACCTGTCCACATTTGCCTCTGGCCAGTATAGCTTGCTCCTCCTGTGAGTGTACCAAGAGCAGGGCAGGTTTCCACCACTCGGTCACTGGCCAGTGAGACTTGCCAGCCTTCTAGACCAGCATATTCAGGTTCTGGCCATAATAGGATCAAATGGGGCCAGGTGCTCTCTCTCAAGAATGTCTGGCCCCATCTCACTTTTGATAGTCTGTGTAAAATTTCTAGGTTTCTTTGATAACCAAAATTGTGAGCTTGGATAAAGACCAGTTCATCACAGCACAACTAAGGTTACCAAGGCCATTTTCCCTGTTTGGTGCTCTAAACAAATACAAAATGCTATTACGCCTAAGTGCTTTTTCGACCTAACAAATGCCCCTCAAACAAACAAACAAAATCCTAAAATACCTAAAACCTCTCTTTATTGCCTTGACAGTGGTTCTTCATTCTTCTTTTCAGTGGGATGAAAAGGCAATTATGTTTGTATAGAGAGCTTATTATTATGCAAAGTAACTTTCAGCACCACACAAAAAAAAAGAAGATTCTGGGATTCATCACATTTGAAGTGTCATTATAATTTGATAGAATTGCATTACAATAAGGAAAGATTCTAGGAGTATGTATGTAAGTACCAATGTACTTTTTCACAAGAAACATAAGGTCCATTAATTCTTGGTGCCAAACTTAAGCATAGTCAGCCCCAGATATCAGAACACCTGTTATTTTTTCCTTTGTACACCACCAACCTCAACAATCTTTGACTAAGGTCTTATAAAGAATATATATATACATCCTCAAAGCCATCCAAACAGTTTACAGGAATTGATCTGTTACTATTAAAACTCTCAGCAAGCATTGTAATTTGGCAGGTAACTGGTTTAAACCATAGAGCAGCAGCTGTAGCTAATAGAAACATGCAAGAACAATGTCTAGCAAACCATGCAGCCCCTGTGAGAAAATATCTCTAGAAGATACTGCTAATAATAAGAATTCTTGAGAGGCCACTAAAAGGCAATGTTGCTTCATGAAGTGCATATTTAATACAGCTCTCCTTCCTTTGGCTTGAAAAGAATCATACTTCTCTTTCTCAATGTCTGACCTGGGAGGGATCTGCTTGCCTGAAATATAGCATGAGCACTGCTGACACTTCAAACAAATTTTCTAAATGTGTCTTAGACAAATACAAATTAAGGCATTTAATGTTCATGGTGAAGTCAATTAATGATACCCTTTCTTCCTTCCAAAGATCTCATGTTTAACCTGACCTGTTCCGCACTCACATTTTTCCAAGTAAAGAATATAAATACATAGATGAACAAAACATTTCTAAATGCAAAGTAGAACATTTGTAAATATTTTCATAAGAAATTTAGCATAGAAGCACCTGAATTTCTTGACTTGCTGATATGTTAGCTTTTTCTTAGCACCATTAATTTACAATGTGACCATTACTTACTATAGGTAAGACTTCATCCATTAGTTTTATAATCATTATTTGAATAATAGCTGTATTGAGTTATAATTTACATGTGATACAATTTACCCATTGAAAATAGGCAAGTCAATGGTTTCTAGTAAATTTATAGAGTTGTGCAACCATCACCACATCAATTTTAGAACATACTACCTATAAAAGAAACATTTTACCTTTTAGCTATCACTCCCTAAAAACCTGTCGTCCCATGTATTCCTAAGCAACTACTAATCTTTTTGTCTCTATATTGTTGCCTATTCTGGATATTTCTTTTTTTTTTTTTTTTTTTTGGAGTCTCACTCTGTCGCCCAGGCTGGAGTGCGGTAGTGCAATCTCGGCTCACTGCAAGCTCTGCCTCCTGGATTCACACCATGCTCCTGCCTCAGCCTCCCGAGTAGCTGGGACTACAGGTGCCTGCCACCCCAGCCAGCTATTTTTTTTTTTTTTTTTCGTATTTTTAGTAGAGACGGGGTTTCACCGTGTTAGCCAGGGTGATGTCGATCTCCTGGCCTCGTGATCCACTCGCCTCAGCCTCCCAAAGTGCTGGGATTACAGGCGTGAGCCACCGTGCCCGGCCATTATTCTGGATATTTCATATAAATGAAATCATTAGGTTTTATAGTTATTTTTACTAATTAACTAAATTCAAGTAAATATATTTCATACTCTTAAAAATTATTCTTTTTTCTGAGCCAGGTGTTATGTGCCTGTAGTGTTTATAGGGTTATGATTATAGCTTACATTTAAAGCTCTATGAATGCAAAGGTAAGAATACACATTGGTCCTTGAACAACATGAAGAGGCCCCAAGCCCCTAGGCAGGTGAAAATCTCCCAAAAAACTTAACTAATAGCTTACTGTTGGCTAGAAGCCTTACTGATGACATAAACAGTTGATTAACACATATTTTATGTATGTATTATATACTGTATTCATCCAATAAACTAGAGAAAATAAAATGTTATTTTAAAATCATAAGAATGATAAAGTATAGTTACTATTAGTGGAAGTGGATCATCATAAAGGTCTTCATTCTCATCATCTTCACATTGAATAGGCTTAGGAGGGAAAATAAGTTGGTCTTGATGCCTCAGGGGTGGCAGAGGCAGAAGAGGTGGAGGAGGAGACAGACGAGAAGGCAGAGAGGTAGACACTTGATGTAACTTACAGAAATACAACATAATTTCTGTCTGAGTTTTTCGCTTTCATTTCTCTAAAAATATTTCCATATGGTACAAATGCTTTCTTCTCCATTTGCTTTAGTTTCAGTGATTGTGTCATAGAAGGGTTAATATTATAAAAACAAACAAACAAGCAAAAATCAAAACAGTCTTAAATAATCAAAATCCTTCTGGCAGATTGTCTAGTGTCAGTTTGTTTTCTGGCACTGATTCATTTGCATCTTCTTCCTCATTGTCTGGCACTGGTTCAGAAGCACCCATCTCCATCAAGTCATCTTCTGCTAATTCTGCTAATTCTTCTGGTGTGGTATCTATTTGTTCTTAAATTTCTCCAAGATCTTTGTCTTGAAACCCTTCATACCCCCACCTTTTTTTCTTTTTTTTTTTTTCCATATTCACAATCTCTTTCATTATTTCCTTGATTGCCGCTGTTTTAAGTCCTGTGAATTCATGTACAACATCTAGACACTGTTTCCTCCAGCAGGAATTTATTGTTTCTCACTTGATGACTTTCACAGCTTTTTCTACAACAATGATAGCATCTTCAGTGGTGAAATCCTTCTAGATTTTGTTGACATTCTTTGTGTTGGAGTTCTTTTCCATAGCATTGGCAATCCTTTGCATAGAGTACTCTGTGTAATGAGTTTTAAAGGTCCTCATGACCCACCACACATGCAGAGACTGAGTTAGAAATGTGTTGAGGAGGAAGCAGACCACTTTGGTGCCTTCCATGTTTAACTCATGGAGTTCTGGGTATTGCCCAACATCAAAAGAATTTTAAAAAGTAGTCCCTTATGGGCAAGGTACTTCCTGACTTTAGGGACAAAACATTGATGCACCTCTTTCAGGAAAAGTGTTCTCATTGTCCAGGCCTTCTTTTTGTGCAATCAAAAAATGGGCAGTAGCTGGTATTTTTTTTCCCTTCAAGGCTCAGGGGTTGGCAGCTTTATACATAAAAGCAGTCCTGATCACGAGCCCAACTACATTCGTTCAAAATAGGGAGTTAGCCTATCCTTTCCTGCTTTAAATCCTGCTGCTCAATTCTCTTTCTTACTAATAAATGTCTCTGTGACTTTTGTTTTCAGAATATGGCACTTTTGTGCTCATTAAACACCTGTACAGACAGATATCCTTTCTCCTTAATGATTTCCTTAATGGCATCTGAGAATTTTTCTGCTACCTCTTGCTTTGCAGAACCTGTTTCTCTCTTTACCTTGGCATTTTTTATGCCAACTCTCTTTCTAAAGTTATCAAACCATCCTTTGCTGGTATTAAGTTCTCTAGGTTTAGATCCTTCACCTTCCTTTTGCCAATTGTTGTGTAATAACTTCAATTCTTCTCTAATCATATTAGAGACTAAAGATGTGACTCTCTTATAGAAGTCCGGCACCCATATAAAAACTGCATTTTCAATATGACATAAAAAGGTATTTTGCAAAAAGTACAGTGTTTTTGCCCCTGCTGATGTAGATATAATAATGGTTTTAATAATTCCCTCTTGTCTTTTTAACTATAGTAACAAAAAATCCTTACACTGAATTGTTTGTCTCGAAGTGGCAGTCAACCACAGTTGCCGTACAAGCTACAGTACATATCAAGCAATTCGACTTTGTCTTATAATGTCATGACTTCTGTTTACTTCTTGGAAGCACTTCTAGCATCACTATGGCACTACTTGTGACTCCAATGGTGTTATTCAAAGCTTATGATATTGCACTAAACATGGTTAAAAATAAACACAAGAACTTCGAGAAATCACTTTTTACTGCAATGCACAATTTATTGCAGAGATGAATTTCTCCCACAAAGATGATTGCTACCACACAGTGTATTAAGCAGATGCTTATCACTCAAGCTCACCACAATAGCAACAGGAAGTGGCTACAAAATTGTTACAGTACAACAATATGTACCACAGTTAATTTTATGTAGTTATCATTTAATACTGCATCTTTACATTTATTTATTTTCCCTGGACTGTGAGTAGCACTATGTACAGTCTGCATAATTTTAAGTTTTTATAATAGATTTGTCTATATTTTATAGTAGTAAATGACAAAATAGACTAGTATCTTCATATATTATGTGCATTCATGGCATACTTTTTTCTTAATTTGTTTGATATTTCTAGGCTACACAGTTTGTCTGCCAGTTTTTTTTTAAACTGTTGCAAATCTCCAAAAAGTTTCTCAATATATTTATTGAAAAAAATATCTATTTGTAGGTGGACCCACATAATTCTAATGAGTATTGTTCAAGGGTTAACTGCATATAAACACAATTTGACCAGTCATTGAAACAAAGCTTGTTTCTAACTTATTAGCTTATTACTGATTTCACAACCTCAATACGACTTCAATTATTAATATGTAGAAGTATATTTTGGTAAAACATATTCCCAATTGTTTCTGTTTGTTTATGAAATTATTTTGAAACATAGAGAAATACCAGTTTACTACCAGTAACAATAAACTTTGAAGCTTATAGAGAAAGATAATATCTCTCTTACACACACACACTGTATGATATGGTTTGGCTCTGTGTCCCCACCCAAATCTCATCTTGAATTGTACTCCCATAATTCCCACATGTTGTGGGACCTGGTGGGAGATAATTTGAATCATAAGGACTGTTTTTCTCATACTGTTCTCGTGGTAGTAATTAAGTCTCAGAAGATCTGTTGGTCTTATCAGGGTTTCTGCTTTTGCATCTTCCTCATTTTCTCTTGCCGCTGCCATGTAAGAAGTGCCTTTCACCTCCTTTCATGATTCCGAGGCCTCCCCAGTCATGTGGAACTGTAAGTCCAGTTAAACCTCTTTTTCTTCCCAGTCTCAGGTATGTCTTTATCAGCAGCATAAAAATGAACTAATACACTGTGCTTCAAGAATCATATTTCTTTATTGCCCAGGGATATTTTGGGGCAGCGTGAAGCACAGGGACTGGTGTCCACTTTGAAGATTCCTTAAAAACAGTGCCCTAATGGGTAACTATGTGAGATGATAGATATGTTAATTTGTTTGACTACAGTAACCATTTCACTATTATCTTAGTTCATTCATGTAGCTCTAATAAAATACTTGAGACTGAACAATTTATAAATGAGAGAAATCTATTTCTTCCAGTTCTCGAGGCTGAGAAGTCCAAGATGAAGGCATTATCATTTTGTTTCTAGTGAGTACCTCCTTGCTGTATCCTCACACGGCAGAAGGCAGAAGGGCAAAAGGGAAGACCTGCCACTCAAGAACTTTTACAAGTCATTAATCTCTTTACTAGAATTCCATCTCATAATTACAGATTCTAAAATGTTGCACCTCTTAATATTGTTGCATTGGAGACAAAGTTTTATGGGAGGCAAGGCCCTTGACCCCCCCAAAGTTTCAATGATAAATCAACTCATAATAAGACAGATTATTAAGAGAAAAGACATACAAATCTATTAAGCCATGTTCATGGGGAGAATCACAGAGGATTCTTCCAACAACATCCAGGAGCTTATATATCTGCTTAAGAATGGGGGCTTGGATCCTGGTAAAACAGGTTATAAGGTGGGGGAGAAGAATAATTATATTGAGTGACAATAACTGATTGCCTGGATGAATTATTGGATCAAGGAACAGAAATTGACTTGTAAATAGTTATCTTTGGAATTGAAATGATCCTTCGAGTCAGTCTTTGTCTTAAAAAAGGGTATATTTTTTAGCCTTTGTTCCTTTAATATATAATGAAATAACAGGGAGGGGAAGAGGAACAATTGTTCTCTTTGGTGCCTCAGTCTCATCTTTACATAGATAAGCGAAAAGTCCCTTCTAGAGCTTACTGACCTCTCAGAGTTTTTAAATCAAAATACTCATGATTACAGTGAGCCAGATTTTGGTGTAAAACTTCCTGCACTCCTTCAGTTGTAACATGAGTTTTGGAGGGAACACAAACACTGAAACCATAGCAAAAACTATGTATAAGTATACCAAAGCATTACATTTTGTGCCTTAAATTTGTACAATACAATAATTTCTTTTAAAAAAGAGCAACTGCTAATACACATGCACTATTATCTCTTTGTTAGAACCATTGCTATGGGTTCTTGTCTCTTTTGCTTCCCATCTTCCTTTAACTTAATCTATTCTCTACCACAAAGAGTCTGAATGTATATTTAGAACATGTCACTCCTCTGCTCAAAACCACTCAATAGAATCCCATCTCATTAAAAATAAAATCCAAAGTTCTCTCTGGGGCCTATATGATGTTGTCCCTTGATCTACGACATCATCTCTTACAATCACTTTCTCAGTGGACTCTCCTACTTTTCTCCAGCCACTCTGGTTTTGTTGTTGCTTTTGAACACACCAAGCATGCTCCTGCCTCGGGGCCTTAGAGAGAGAGCCAGCTCTCTGCCTACCACAATTTCACAGTTTCCCCTAATTATTTTCATAGCTCATCTCATTACTTTATTTAAATCTCTATGCAAAGAATTACTTTATTTAAATCTCTAGGCAAAAGTCTCTAAATTTATTTTCATACATAAAAGAATACCCTACCCTCCCATTCACTTTCTAGTCCCTTATTCTGTCTTTTTAGAATGTATCACTACTTGATGTTTTATTTGTTCACTGTTTGCCCCAAACGTAAATTCCATGAGAGCAAGAAATTTGTTTGCTCATTGCTATATCCCTAGTGCCTAGGAAGTACCTGGGTTATTACTCAGGATACATTATATTTAATAAACATCTGTTGAACGAATGAATGAATGAATGAATAAATAGATGGATGGATGGATGATTGGATAAATAAATAAATAAATAAATAAGTATTGATCCTCTTTCCTTCAGATAAATAAATCCAAATTAGAAGTGTGGAATTTCTATAGACTTACTTTTTCTGAGTTCAATTCAAAATATTCATTCTGTTTTTAGGGCTTACAGATGAGCTTTAGTCTGAGTAGACATCTTTCATCTCTTTTCTTCTTCCATTATTGTACACTTTGTTAGAAAAACTGGGAGCTATAGCCGTTTTTTACTTTATTCAAACTGTCCTTTTTTGTATATTATAGTGTTAAATAAACTGAATTTATGATTTATATCTTCATGGTATTTCCAGATACATTTTTACTTGCTTTTCAATCAGTATTTGTGGGATTTGAATACATCTAAGCAATGCCAGGGAATACATATTTATTGCCTGATCATAAAGAAAAAGTTCTTTCTTTAATTCTTATATGGAGAGTCACAACTATTAAAAAAAAAAGCTATAAGACATACCACTTCAGAAAATTTAGCAAAATGTGAATTATACACTTTCTGTACTGCCAAGCTAAAATGTGGATGTCTTATAGACAACTCTATGCTGTAAGAATGTTGGAAAGTCTGGATAATCTAAGGATTTTGAGTGAAAATACAGTATGACTGTTTAACTAATTCAGTACCATTAAAAAATCAAAACCGTGAATTTTAATTTTACATAAAAACAAGAGAGAAAAAGGCACATTACATATTGCAGTCACCTAGTTGAGCCCCAAGCAAAAGAGCAGAGAATTGCAGAGGAAGGATATGTTAGAGCAATACCCAGCAGAGGCCAGGTCACACTGAGGTTTACAGAGGCAATACAGAGAAAGGAGCTGAGCTCTCAATGAGACCATAGATCCAAGAGCAGAAAGGAAGAGTGTCTTTGAGCCTGGATCCAGGAGCTATAATGGCTATAGTTTGCCAGACGGTGCCAAACAGAAGCAAAAATTCAAAGATGAGTTGCCCAATTGTTCTAAGAAGATACTCTCGTCTTCCATACTGCACTACCAGAGACTCTGCAGTGGGAGGGAAGGCTGGTACTTTTCTATTATATAACATTTATTTTTGCCTCTGCTTATCTGCCCTAGGAGGCAATTACCTTTCTGAGAAGAGAGGCAGGGGCTGGCAAAAGGCCTTGAACATAGTAGGCAGTCAACACATTTGTTGAATAATAAGTGTCAATTATCCTCCTTCCTCTCACCCTGCAGTGAATCCTTCATAAATAAGTATGGGTAATCCACAAAGTGTATTTTTACTTTAAAACAAAATACATCTCTTAAATATTTCTCTTACAGAGGCACTTTGAACTGAAAGCAAACACAAAGTTTCCATATGAATACTATTTTGAGAAAATGTTAAGTATCACAAAACAGCGATTTCTAAAAGTTGAAGGGCCTTGTTAACCGTTACCACAGTATGTCATCCCTACCCAGTGTTTTAATTGCCACTATTTGACTGCAGAACAATGAGGTATGGATGGATCTAGGACTGGCTGGAGAGGTCCCAGGGTGAGAACAAAATGGAATGCACTGTGCACTGAACCTAACAGATGGAGAAAGCCTCTGATGGATGACTCTCTGGAAGCATCAGAGACCACTGGCTCTGGGTGACTTGGCTCAGGCTATTAGCAAAAAAGAAGTTTGATTCAAGCCAGTCTTTTATCGATAAGGATTTTACTGTGCAACCCCCACCGAGCATTTGAATTCGAAATGAAATGTAATTTAGACTTCGCTTAGTTTTTCGGACTTTTTTTTTTGTTTTAATTTTACCTTTTGTAAAAATAACAAAAACTGCTGATGGTACACAGAGATTTGTATTCCTGACATGTAAAATAATCCATTTAAATACTATGTGCTAGTTCCTTCTTTAGAAATAAGTTTTTCAGGAATTTAAGTTCATTGAGGGTAAATATAGGTATGTTTGCCAGTACCACCAGCAGTTCTAGTCAATGTGGTTTATGAAAAAAAAAAAAATTTAATAAGAACTCTAAAATTATCCCGATGCAACCTTTCAATCAAAGAACTAAAAAATTATGTATTGATCATACCAGGGTTTCTTCTAACTTCATACTGGCTTGTTTGTGAAAGAAAAGTCTTTAAAAAAGCTACCTGTAGGTGATGAAGATTTTTAAAGTATTCTTTTCTTCCTTTTTATTAGAGAAAATCCAAAGGGAGTTTTAAAATTTGTTTCTTTGTGTATTTTTTTAATGGTGGATCTTATTCTAACAATTTTTAAACCTTTACATGTGTTGCTTATCTCTGAGGGGCAGCCTTGCAAAGTACCTAAGAACAGAGATTTTAAAATCGCATTGACTGGGTTAAATCTAGGCTCCAACATTTATGTGTCTCAGTTTTCTCCATTTATACAGTGGAGAAAATAATATAGGCTGTTGTGAGGAGTAAATAAATTTATGTAATAAATTTATATATGCGAAGTTTTTAAAACAGACTTAAACACGGTAGGTCTAAGAATATACGAATCAGCTATTCTGATTATTTTGTTCTAGATTCCAGAGGTCCTGAAATATGAAATTATTCATTATCTTTCAGCCACGCATTTTGCTGACAGCACATTGATATCATGTCCCTAGCATTTGAATTTATTGGAGTTTATACTCAGTGCCTTAACACAGCAGTTTTATAGATAAATGAATATGAGTTTTTGTTTGTGTGAAACATTGATTTGAACACTATTATTATACAGGTACTATTTAGAATGAGACTTAACACAGACTGCCTTTATAGCAGGTGTGAAATCTTCAGCCCACAGGCCACATATGCACCTCAGCTTAATGTCATCTAGCCAGAAGGCAAGCACCCAGAGCTGGCATTGCCATTTGTACCTTCTGCTGTGAAAATACAAAAGGGCATTTGCAGTCTTTATTATCCTACAAACATGTAAACTGGGACTGTTTCCCATCCACCTCACTTTCTGCCATAATTAGAATTCTCAGTCTTCCTCTGCCCTTTCAGTAAGTGTCTTTGTATGCCTCTAAATGTTGCTATGCATAAGGAGAGTGTGTGTGTGTTTGTGTGCGTGTGTGTGTGTGTTATCAGCCTCTCAGTGTGTCTTATATCCGGGTGCATAGCTCCCTTTGAGCACATCTCTCATTATTCTTTGTCCTACTGTATTTGTTGGTCATTCTCTTTGTATGGCTCATAGCATATGTAAGTTCAACATTCACTGCCTTTCTTTACTCTCATGTGATTGTCTCAGTCTATCACTTAAAATTCTAGAATACTAGAATTAAAATGGAATATTGTGCTATTTTACGCTTGGCATAATTCCTTAATAAAGAACCAAAATTTATATTTTATTGATTACTGAATGTATTGAATAGCATTCTTACTTAACAAATATTTAACTACTTACTATAGGACAGGAACTAGAACAAAAGAGTTTGTTTTTCTTACTCTCATTTTTTAAAGGTGCAGAAAATACTATACATTTCTCTTAACTAAAACATAGCTAGTAATTTAAATATCTTTTAACTTGTTGATTTATTACTGGTTAACTCTTCCTAGAAAAACTAAAGGATTTCCTGCCTTGCTGTAATATATAAAGTAAGAAATTAGTTGTGAAAAGATGTATATTAAGATTAGATATTTATTTCCAAATAGATTGGGGTGTATTAATGCAAGTAAATGCAAATCCACAATAACAATGAATTTAACTTTAACATCAAAGGACTACTTCTTCAGAACACAGGAAGGATGAGGACAGTCTGTGCGTGCTAGTGGCATGGCTATTGACTTAACATGCTGTGCAATCTGGATCACAGGTTTGTCTTCTAGCACACAGGCAGAGCACATTACAGTCTGGGTCATGTAGGAGAATTCTGTGTTTGAAAAGAAGAAAGTTTCTAAATTTTGGCTCAGAGAAATATCCAGCTACATATATGTGCCTTTATGCTTATGACATCGCCAAGGTGAGCATGCATACAGGTACTGACATTTTTAGGTGAGCTACCAAAGCAAACACCAGTTATTCAGGCAATGAGCCTAAAGAGACCTCAAGGACAGAAGGTAAGAACCAGTGAAAGCTAAAATATAGATGAAGAGGAACTTCAACATGGCTGCTGTGTGAGCTTCCTGCTCCCTTACTGGCATTTCTTTGATATGGGATTTTCAAAGCAGGTGCTATTCTTATTGCAATCACATTGTCACACTCCATTATGAGGAAGCAATTAAGCCCATAATAAGTGAAGAGGTGATGTTTTGTGTTTTTTTTAAATCTCACCTAACTGTTGATTTGTTAGCTTTTGAAAACAGATAGGAATTTTTCAATTACACCCTGCAAAATACCTTTTCTCATTCTGAGTGTTTAAAGGCAAATGTATCTTGGATCCAGTGCTTTTGTGTTTACAAATCTGGATATGATTTAGTAAGCTTTAAAGAGATAGCAAGCACACAGTAAGGAAATCAGATTTACATAATTTTCTGCTTGCTTACAGAACACAGCGGTTGAGATTATCTTTTACATTTGGGAAGACTGTTTTAATATGATAAGATGAAATACCACCTACAGTACACTTGATCTTGCTAGTTTGACTTCTTAAAATAAATTACAGGCTGATTTGTCATCGTGACTTTTAACATAAATTGCTATATAATCTAAAGGAGCAATTCTAAAGGAGACTATCTTTTTACCTCATCTACATAAAAAGATTTAGGTTATTTCTACATTTATTCTTTTCTCTGTGCAATTTATTTGCTGTAACTTTACATGGCAGGAACTAAAAAAATCCACGTTTTGTTCACTTCATCCATTCTTCTATTCATGCATGATAAGTAGCAACTAGCAGCTTAAATGGAGAAATGGCACAAGTAAAATAAATACGTACACTTTACTTTTTGTATGTAAAAAAGTATTCTTTAAGGGGAGGTGTGTGCCTTTTTCTCCCATTGGAAACAAAGTTAAATTGCAACCTTGGAGAAATAAGATGAGCTAAGGCATTGCTCATTATCTTTTACACTATGTATGTATGCATATATGTATGTAGGTAGTCTTGCAGTTTCAATAACTGCTATAAATAA
The DNA here is from genome assembly GCF_000951045.1 of Mandrillus leucophaeus. Lineage (NCBI taxonomy): Eukaryota > Metazoa > Chordata > Mammalia > Primates > Cercopithecidae > Mandrillus > Mandrillus leucophaeus. The sequence continues at coordinate 969,966 of NW_012098432.1, read as the reverse complement.
TGAGTGTCATAGTCCAAACGTCTTTTAGCTGTAGGAGTGTGATTGCTGGGAAAAGAGGAGGTAGTGCTAAACCAAAGGACCCAAGGGACCCTCTTATGTAATCATGAGCCTCAGGGGAATGTTTGGTGTTTTTTGTCCTGATTTTTGCTTTATGGATTGTGAGCATTAAGCTTGACTAAGCTTTCTGTCACTGTCTCTAAATTACATTTGTCCAAATTTGCCATGGTTCCTATTTTCTGTATCATCTGTATTTATTATTTGACCACAAAAGAGTTAGAAAATGAGCATGGTTATATGCTTTCCAGGATTAGTTATTCATGGAGAAGTGCTCCGACTCAGGTATTTTACATCAAAAAAGTGTGTGGAGGGGTGCACACAGGTCTTCTGGTCAAGCTTTCTTACTGTATTCTGTATAGAGATTACATATATGTATGTATTATCTTATTCAGGGCTCAGCATGAAATTGGAGTAATCCCGGATTTATAAGTGGATGATGATTATTTCCTTCCAACTCAGTGGAATAATAGTACTGACCCCCTGCCTGGAGTCTCTGATTGGAGCCTTTGTTTTTATTGTTTTTAATAGTTGGGGAAAGGTTTGTAGAAAACATGAGTCACACATATAGCATAGGATTATATAATGTCATCCATACAATGTCATCTCTGATGCTGCTTTCAGTTTAAACAAAAACTCAAAGATAGACAAGTTTAATGGGAGATTTATTTGGAATCATAAGAAAGATTCGGCCTTGCCTACCTCTTCCATGCTTTAAGCCTTCCTGCTCCAAGAAGAACTTCTCAGAATAGTCCAGCCCACTGTGAAATCCTCTTCTTGAAGCTAAGAGCACGTATTATGTGTGCTGCTCAGTCATTTCATCTTGACATGTCTTTTCTTTTTTTAATTTCTAACTTTTGTCTCTTTAACCCTTCCTGCCTTTCCACAGTTTATGTGACAAGCCCCAATATGAAACAGATTGTTAACTTGCATTTGCTTTCTATTGCTATGAAACAATTACCAGAAATCAAGTGGCTTAAAGCAACACAAATTTGCTTTCAGGTCTGTAAGTCTTGTGTAATATGGCTTAACTAGGTTTTCTGCATATGGTCTCACAAAGCTGAAACCAAGGTGTCAGCTCAGCTGGGTTCTTATCTGTAGGCTCTAGGGAAGAATTACTTTTGAGCTCATTTGTGTTTTCAGGATCCAGTTCCTTGTGGTAGAGGGACTGAGGTCCTCATTTTCTTGTTGGCTGTCAGCAGAAGTCTGCTTTCTGCTTCTGAAAGTCACCTGCATTTCTTAACACATGGGGCCCCCTCAGTTTTGAAGCCAGCAACAAAAGGCCGATCCCTGTCTGGGTTTTTAATCTCTGACTTTTGCCACCAGTGAAGAAAACTGCCTGCTTTTACAAGACCTCATGTAACTGGGGTAGGCCCACCCAGATCATCTCCAGATTTTAAGATCAACTAACTCGGAATTTTAATTACATCCACAAAATCTTTCACTACAGCACTTAGATTAGTGCTTGACTGAGTAACCAGGGGATGGGAGTGTCTGGGGAGGAAAGACATCTTTAGAATTCTTCCTACCACACTGACCATGGTGCATTATCTCCTGTGACACTGAGGTAATTCTGTGCACAGGTAGATACTAAATTCATTTATTAAATGAATCCACAAACGTATGAACAAATGAATAATAAAGATAATTTTGTCAGTCAGATATATCATCATACAAATTACAAATAGATAAAACTGAGCCTGTAGGTGAAGATGATTTTATTTTACCCAAATGCATTCATTTTGGGTCATTATACTTAACCTTATGTCTATGATTGAATTAATTAATCATGGAGCGATTTACCATTCAATGGTGAGAAGTTGTTTATCAAATGACAACAAATTTTAAAAGGGTTTTTTTTCTTTAAAGTCCTAACTATTAGCATCTGAGAGTTATGCCTTAGTCTCAAAGTGCTTTTACAAACCGATGTGTACATTACAAAGCACAGGCACAAACATTGTCTCCTCTAACATTCACAGTAGTCTATAGTGTGACTATAGCCCCTATAGAAATTTGAGGCTCACAATGCTGCAGTATTTTGTTGAAGATCTTAATTCTTTATACTCAAAATGTTCTAAATGCAAGTGATTTTGCAAAAAAAAAAAAAAAGGGGGGGGTGAGGTGGGTGAGGAGGAGTTGGTCATAATGATATAGTCAAAGAATTAAATGAAGAGATTAACAAAAAAAAATTCTGGCCAATTCTTTATATGCCATGCCCAAATGCTTGATAATTATAATGTGATTGCTATCCCACCTTGTATCTAACAGTGGAATTATGTATCTTCAGGAATTGCAATGGTAAGTTATCTATGGCAAGTAGAAGAGACTAGTTTTTCCCACATTTTGTGAAATGCTGAAAAAGGACTTCTAATCTCTACCAGTGAAGTAATGAAAAGGTAAAATCTTCAAATGAACAACATGCAACTACATTTGTCTCTAATTAGTATCTATGAAATAATGACACTCATTTTTCTCTTCCACGAATTTGTAGTTTTTTTTATGTTTTAAAAATAGCTTTTTAAAAAATTTCATTTTATTTTCTTGGGACAAAAAATTATTTCAAGAAATGCTCTGTTGCCCAGGCTAGAGTGCAGTGGTGCAATTAGAGCTCACAGCAGTCTTGACCTCCTGGGCTCAAGCAATCCTCTCACCTCAGCCTCCTAAGTAGCTACGGTGATAGGTGTATGCCAACACATACCATTTTTTAATTTTTTTTATTTTTTGTAGAGATGGGATCTTGCTTTGTTGCCCAGGCTGATCTCGAACTCCTGGACTCTAGGGCTCCTCCTGCACTGACCTCCCAAAGTGCTAGGATTACAGGTGTGAGTCACCGGGCCCAGCCAAAAACAGGTTTTTGAATCTGTACTTTTCGTAATTCAGTGATCAGGGAATCAAACTGTATTTACAGACTCAGGATGCCTGTTTCATAACTTAAAAAACAAACTCAAATGCAATTCTGTTGCACAATATGTATTTTAAGAAGGGTGTTTATAGGATAATTGGAATTATCAGACTTGTATAATTTAGTAAACATACCTAGGAATAGAAAAAGGCTCAAAATGTCCAATATAAAGAGATGCATTTGCAGGGCTCCAAGATCAATATGTTTGTGTCTCCTGTGCTACTTTCAGTCATAGGATTCCCTTGACCTCTTCTTCCAGCATTCTTCAAGTTTCAATATCCTTTCCAACAGTCACTTTGCCTCTTCTCAACCACTCCCTTCCACTTACAAAATCCTTTCTGTAATATTCCACATCTTATTTCATTTTACTTTCAGAAAACAATAAAAGAAGGCCTTTCTTCAGTTCTTTTCCTGTAGCTGCTAAGCCTAGATTAAATCTGAGGTAATTTTCACAGTCCTTCCTATGAGTGACTTTGAGCTTGACCTAGGCCCCTCTTTAGCTTTCGACTATGAGATTTCAGAGGAATTATTGCTTGTTCCTTAAAGAATATAAATGACATTATGACGGTCTTAAATAAGGAAAACATTCACACAAAAACCATTATGACAAATTGAGGAATATTAAAGTAGTCAATTTGTGTATTTCATTGAACATTCTGAACCATACAAATGTGAATGCAGTTTTCAATATACAAACAAGCCAGTTCTGTAACAATAGACAGTGTCATTGTGTATCAGACATTATGCATAGTGCAGCCAGCTGCATCAAAGAGATGGGGGAACTGGGATTTGTTTTTAATGTTAAATTGAAATCCAGAAAAATTATTATTGTCACTCTGTAATAAACAGGAATGTGGCTTAATGAAAACCTTTATTTGTATTGGTGAGTTTTTTGTTCCTAATTCAGAAGTGGATAACGCTGTTCTTTATAAGCGGGTAGCTGCCACAATGCTTAAACTTTGCAAAATATCATCTTGTTCACATGTGACGAATATCAGAAGAATAGTTTAAATAGTATAGATAAGATATAGTTTAATATAGGAGGAGATTCCAGGAAGCTTAGCAGGAACATTCACAGTGCTTATTATATCCTTCTTATAACCCTTTGTCTTAAAAAAAATGTGTAACAAGGAGATATTAACATTTAACATCTCTTCTCCCTTTGGTGAAGGGAGAAAATAATCATCTGTCTTTTCTAATTTAAAGATTAAAAAATTACACCCAAGTGCAATTGTGCATTATGTAGCCCAAACCTTTTTATAATGATATGTTTCTAAGAATACATCAAAATGTATGGTTGCTTTTTAATGCTTGCTTTCTTTAAGTGTTACACATAAACTTGCAGAGAATTTTAGAATTTTTCTTGGCAATTAGAATGATGTTGAATGTTACTATTAATTGTGAATATAAGTAAAGAAGTTAGTGTGAAATGGAAAAATGTATGTTAAAATACATGTATTTAAATGTGGCTTTTTTATTTTATTAGCAGTTACTCCTAGATACTAGTGTGCTAGGAAGTACAGAAGTTACTCTGATAAAACCAAATTGACACATTTATTGTTTTTAAACTATACCTTTGCTCTCTAGGAATATATGGTTCTCTTAATTTTTTTTTCCATTTTTCAAGTTTTTGAGCCCTGGCCTGAAGCTTGAATAATAAGCCAGAGCTGCTCCTTCACTAGAAAAAAATTAAAACCAAAACCAACAACTAAATTTTATGCAGAGATATCTGAATGCTAATTTTCTGATTTCATGTGTACCTTTTAGCAACTGATGAATCAAGACACAGTCTAGTCATCTAGCTGAATGTTGTAGATGCCTACTCTTTTGATTCTAGGCCAAGTTCTTCTTACAAAAATAAATTAGCCATTCATAACAGATTTCTAATATAATGTTATTAAAATATCACTAATATTGAATCAATACATATTTATTATGAGCTCCATATGCTTGAGGCGCTAAAAAAGTTAAAATTGAGCACATTATGAAAGATGTGAAGAAAGTATGTATTGACTATAGATCTTGGAAATTATTTCCAACATTTAATATTTCAAGAAATAATTATATCACTTCCAGCATGTATATAGAACACACTCATTTTGTATTTTATTGGTTGAAATGTCTAATTAAAGAGGGGTCTAGAGTTTGGATAATTTACTAGACTATGGAATTATTTTGATCATATTATATTTAGAAACATTTTAAGATTCCTATTTGCTACTTTAATATTAATAAGCAATGAGCATTATAAAAGCATGAAGCAAAATACTAACTAAATTCATGTGAGCAGTGCAATATTCTGGAAAGGACATTAAACTTAAAATCTGGACACTTGCATTAATTCTCTGTGTAGCTCTTTCCTCTCCAGACTTGAGTGTCTTCTGGCTATAAAACGACATAAGCCTAGAATGTCTTTCTCTAAATAGATTCTGATTTAGTTATGCTTTGACAAAGGAGAATAGATTCTCTCAAAATTTCTTTTAACTCTGGAATTAAAATAACATATGATTTTGTAAAAATCATTTCCTTTTTTCTGGTGTAGAATTTTTTTTTTTTTTTTTTTTTTTTTTTTTTCTGGAGTGCGGTGGTGCGATCTCGACTCACTACAAGCTCCGCCTCCCGGGTTCGCGCCATTCTCCTGCCTCAGCCTCCCGAGTAACTGGGACTACCGGCGCCCGCCACCACGCCTGACTAAGTTTTTGTAATTTTAGTAGAGACGGGGTTTCACAGTGTTAGTCAGGATGGTCTCGATCTGCTGATCTCGTGATCCACTCGCCTTGGTCTCCCAAAGTGCTGGGGTTACAGGTGTGAGCCACCGCGCCCGGCCAAATGTTTTTTTTTCTATTTGACTTCATAGTCCTAAAAGCTAAGAATTAGGTGTTGTTGATCTTTGTGTATGTATGAATGCAATGCCTAACACATAGTAGGCACTCCATAGCACTTGTTGAATAAATAATGTGATTACTGGTGTAAAAATCAGTTACTCCTAAATTATAATTTCCTGACTTAGGTAAATCTCAAAGATCAATTTTCCAATCATATGTTTAAATGTATATATTAAGGTTAAGTATAATTGAAAGTACTGCTAAAGTAGAGGCATCTCTCAATAAAATAAAGGTGTTATGAAATAACAAAACTTTTCCTAATGTTTTGTGCCTGAAGGAACTATGGATATAAACTTAATGCTAATAAACTGGAACATTTATTAATGCAGGGAATACTATTTTTATTACAGTCAAAAATGATTTTAAACAGTAATGTAAGTGGCCAAATTTGCAATATCTATAAAAATTAGACAGAGGTAAGGTGTTTTGATGTAATGATTTTAAAAGTGCACGCCTCTCTCTCCTTTTTACTATCTTGACTAGTGTCTGAGTTCAGTACTGGCATCACTGTGCACGTTTTTTTTTTTTTTTCTTTTCATCCTTTTCTGGACTCTTCTTTGGACTAGAATTCCCTAATATCTGATATTTGTGTGCCTGCCCCCAAAGTCCTTCCACAGCAGTTGTATTTCTCATTTTCCCATTTTACAAGTTGGATAATCTTAGGCAGCAATAGAGCCTTGAGGAAAGAACATTTCAAGGTTGTAGAGGAGAGGAGTATTTTATAGTTGAAATCATAATAAAAAATAAGAACTATGAGTGCCTTTAAATATTTAAGAAATACAAGAGGAGACCAAACTTTCATTAAGCAGTATTGCTGGTATAGCAGAAACCAAAATGATGATAGTGTAAAACAGTGGGTGATATTCCTGGGATAAAATCTATGAGAAAAAAAAAACCATTTAATTAAGATTTTAAGACCTAGGTTTTTGTTGTTGTTGTTATTAAGAGTATGTGCCTGCTAACAGTATAATTAATGCAAACCTCATAAAAGTGACACCAACTGAGAGAATTATCAAGAGCCAAGAAGAATAGTGGCAAAGAGAATAGATAACGGTTTACTTTCAACAGATTTATTTATCCAAATTAATTTTCTGTGCACCTACTATGTGCAAAGCACCATGAAGCGTAGGGAGATATGAAGTTGCAGTAGACACAGTATTTACAATGTATTGTTTTCCTTTTCTTTATATAAGCTTATTGTCTTTCTCTGGATACCCCTAAAATGAGCAGTTTTCTTGTAGGTGATTATTTTGGGAAGGAATTTCAAAGAACACTGGTGGGTGATTGGAACAAATAAAATAGGGAGGAAGGGAAGAAGGGAAAGCCAGTCCAAGAATACACTATTGAACTGATACTAGCTGTGCATAACTGGACTCCATCCTACTAGGGACTCTCTGAGGAGTCCTGTAGAATATACTTTAGAATTGTTTGCCCTGCACACAACCAGTTGTCATAGCAACAGCTAAAGTAGAAACATAATGAGAAGATGTAAGGCAAAATACAAAAATTGTGTCAAACAAGTGTATTTTGCAAATTTATCTCATATGGAAATAAAAAGAGCAGTTATTTATTAAGCCCTTATTATATGCAGTCACTGTGATAGACTCTGGGGAAGAAGAAATAAGAGGAAAAGAAAGATGAAAAAATATGGTTCCGGCTCTTTAGAAACTCGAACTCTAGGCGAGGAAGCAAGTACCTAAGCAAGGCCTTGAGAGAACGTGAGTTACAATGAGGCCTCCAGGGAGGGAAGAAGTAAGGAAGAGATCTTGGTTATTACAGATGTAACACCGAACTTGCTTCTTAAGGAGAAATATGTCAGATAGAGGTGGGAGAATTGGGAGGAAGTAGAAGAAGGCAATTCCAAGTAAAAGAAGCACGGACTGTAAACCCAAGGAGCTAAAAGGCTATGGTTTGTTCAGAGCATTGTGATCTTAAAGGAGCTGCATATTAAAACTACAAAAAATTAGCAGGGCGTGGTGGCGGGCGCCTGTAGTCTCAGCTACTGGGGAGGCTGAGGCAGGAGAATGGTGTGAACCCTGGAGGCGGAGGTTGCAGTGAGCGCAGAGGGCGCCACTGCACTCCAGCCTGGGCAACAGAGTGAGACTCGTCTCAAAAAAAAATTTAGGCACAGGTGGTTTACCGTTTTTCTTTCTTTCTGTTTTTGAAAGTTGCATTCTCTACCACATTTTTCCCCCGTGAACTACAACTAATCAAGCTGTGAAACACTACTTGCTTCTTTTCTCCAGTTTGCTAGGAGAAAGGTCTATCTCAACACAAGAGTCAACATGACTATCCAGTAAAACATCACAGTGGCATTCCTCAAAAAAAAACAAACCACTGTACCCTGGAACACAGAACAGTACATGAGGAATAGCAGGAATAGCAGGTGATCACTGGGTGTGTATACTTAAGCATTACTTGTTTAGTGGAGGAGTTTTCTGATCCGCATTTTTAAAGCTATGCTTTAGAAGGGACATATATTGTTGGTGTCATTGTTACTGTTTCAAATTTCTAGAATTCTGAGATACACACGCTGTCCTGCCAACAACTGAACATTTCTTCCTGGGCCAACGTAGGGGCTTACATTGGTACTTCTTGCGTAAACACTAATACGTTTTCTAAAGCTACCATTTTAAGAAAATTTAATCAACACTTCAATAAACACTTCACTTAGTTGTCTCATTTGCTTATCATAACACTAGGAGGGATAATTTTATCCCCTTTGTTCAACTAAAAAAACTGAGGTGCCAAGATGCTAAGCTAATACCTCCTATGCTTGACTGTTAAGAAATATGGCCTCCACCGGTAAAAAACACATTCAAATAGAACTCACAGACAACAGCAATTATTTAACAGATCTCTTGGGTGTGTGTTTATATGTTAGTAAAGGTATAACTCTGTATTTATGATATGATGTCTTGAGAGACGTCCAAGAAGACAAGATTTGTCTTTTCAGAACCAATGTTACTCTACAGTGGTAGTCAATATTTCCAAGTCCTGAATTCTCGATTGATGATACTATCTTTCCTATCTCTTTTTTCTTGAGCTCAATAGTAAAACCTCATCCTAATGCATAAATTTAAACAATGTATCTATACTTCAGTTCTCTGTAATAAATAGTTTGATGGTGCCGAACACTTGATCAAATGCTATGAGTCATACAAAAGTAGTCAAGAAACTTAGACTCTGTAGAAGAAGATGCACATGACAGTGATAAAGTATAGGTAAAATATAGGTGAAGTACAGGTAAAAGCTATAGGAGAAAAGGGGACTTGGCAGATTAATTTAATCAGAGTTAGGTAATAATTCAGGGAAGTTACATAGAAGTGGAAGTACAGAGAATCAGAATACCTGAGTCCTTGTCTTATTTTTGCATCTAATTTAAGCCCATTATTCATTCCCTATTAGCCTCACCTCCTCATCTGTAAAACTAAAGGATGGCACCAACTGATCCCCAGTATTCAGACTTTTTTCAGGTTCTAACTTTGTGAGCAGGTGTCATCTGAGATGGGCACTGAGATGTGAGTACTATTTCAAGACATGCAGACATAGAAGCCCATCTCAGATGAAGGCAAACTGCAAATACACAAGTGCAGCAACGTGTCCTGAGAATGGAGAATTTTCTGCCTGCGGTGACACATGCGCAAAGTGTGGAAGAGTATCAGGTATAAGGCTGAAAAAGTAGCTTGTAGAAAGTTTACAGAAGGTCTTACATTCCATGCAAAGTCATTTGGATTTTATCAAGGATTTTAAAATAGCCAAAATATAATGGCAATGATTAGAGAATCATTGAGAGGAACTCAAAATCAATCTAGAGTGTAACAAGTGGAACAATTTAAGTAAATCAGAACTACAAGGCCAGATAATCACTGGCTTTCATTTCACTGGAAAATCGAAGAACAAACAAGCAGACAAAATTTAAAGGTAAATGGAATATTCAAAAAATGGAAATGATCAAGTCTTATGAAATTCGTGATCCTTAATTAATGCCAAAAGAACAATGTTGCAGACTCCAGAAAATAAGCTAGTTTAAGTAACCTTCCTAACACAAAAGATACAAAGAATAAAATGTAGTAAACAAGAAAACCTGATCATGAAACTCTAAATTTAGACACCCTATATAAAAACTTAAATAATTTCACACCCACATCCCCACATGTATAAGATCTTAAAAACGCATTCAACTTGCAAAAATGTTTTCTGGTTTCCAATTTCTCCCATGTTTTTACCACACTAGCAGTGTCACAGTGAAGACACAGCTGATGGCAGTGACTATTAGTGACCTTAAGAACACAGCTGGATTTCTATTTTTATCTCTGTAAAACCTTCTTTTCTTCAACTAAATGATGCCCTAGAGGCCCAAGCTAAAGTCTGTATAGTAAGGGCAATGTGCATTGTATTTTGTGCAAATATATTTCACACAACAAAGACAGAGTTTAAAACACACATCCACACACCCACACATCCACATACACACTCCAAAATATGTCAAGACTTTTATGTAGAAACCCATTTGCAAACCAGCCTGATAGGAGTTGCCATATCAAGTTCAAAGAACCATTCAGGGTCATTCAAAATTACCTGTATTTGACAACACACTTCAAAGCTACTATATATTCATGTAAATTACTTCTGAGTTTCTAAAATGGAGTAAACAAAAAAATTCAAAACATTTAGAAGACATTGATGAACAATTCAAGCTTTGAGACTTTATTTCAGCAACTAGGAAGGATAATAAAAGACAGCAGAATTTGTTTCTGTTTGGATGATTGCTTCCTATTCTCCTTACCTCAAATTAGAGGTAATAGTTTTGGAGAGTTTCATCTGGCTATATGAAGATAAAAGCATTTATCTACAAATAGGCAGATTTCTGAATGTGGGTAATAACCAAGGCAAACATATGTTTAAAATTCCTAATGTAATTGATGCTGAGTAGATAGCAGGGTATATCGTGAACTTTGGCAAAATGGTTATTGAGCAAACAGAATGGAACTCGAGGACGCTGGTCGCCCAGAGAAATAGCTCTGTAGTCGCTAAGAATAAGTTGGAAGGAAAATGCCACTAGTCAAAAAGAGAGAGAAAGGAATTGTGTGACTTCTCTACCCATTCACCTCATTGTTTATAACACAAAAATAAAGAGATTTTCTGTAAAAATGATTATTTTTATGTTTATCAAGTTATAGTCTGTCAAAAATGATGGAACTACCTGAATATAGACATTCAGGTTTTTTATCAAATGAAAAAAAATGTTAGAATAATTATCTAAATACAAATTTTTCTATGACCTTTGGCCTCTAATTCAAGAAAAGAACACCAGTGTGCACTTGTTGGCCTGACTTCTTCTAAAGAAGACAGACAGGAAAGCTGACTGACAAGAATCTGAAGCCGTTTATCCAATTTTAACATTCTTTCCCTAAATGCAAGAGGAGGTGACTGTGGTAGGGAATCCTAAATTGTTACTTGACCACACTGAGAGCTAATTGAAAAGAGGACCATGGTATGTTTACCTCTCTGCGCTCCAGGAGACATGGCACAATGAAGGTGTGTTTAGTAAACAAACAAACAGAAAATCTCTACATTGGTCCCTACAACATGACAACTGTGCTACTCGGGCATTCTTCAACCCTAAAGTTGAGGGGGAGAAAAAGACCCCAGAGGGTCTACAGTACAGGAGCATGCAATATTCACACAAACAAAGCTCTCTTCCTAGAAATCGCAGTGCCACAGATGGGAGGTGGTACATGAGAAGATATAGCATGTCGGTGCTGTATCTATAACTCAGCACATCTCATCTTAGGATCTGGACTATTTGATTTCACCAGAAATAATGGAAAGGAGTGTAATTATGTCACCTGTGTGAGACCTGCTTGATTCTTCCAGATACCATAATGCAAAGTTATATGCCAGTAGAAAAGCATATTGCATCTGCTTCTTTTTCTCTCCTAATCTCTACCCAGTGTTTAAGTAAAATTAAGTGATACAAAAAAGGGAAGTGTAATCTGAGCCTCCGGATATCCCCTGCAGCTGCTGATGGTGGAAAGGGGTGGATATTGCTTCAGAGAGGATTTAATTATCTTTTGAGCAAACTCCTCCCACAGTATGTAATGAAACAGGATCACACTGTCAATTGGATCTAATCAATGGTGTTTAATTTCTCAGTAAACGTATGTGTTCTCTATTTTGAGTACACATTAATCACCCTCTTCTGCATGAAATGTTATTTGGGTGTAAATCATGTGCTTCCCATTAAGGTATATGCTTCCTCAGGAAAATGTAAGTCGAGGCCAGTTTTGTCTTACAGAAGCAGAATTAATATAGCTTTAGTAACTCTAAGATTGCAACAGAAATCTTAAAAACATGACTTAAAGCTAGTTTAGTTAAAGCTTGGGTAATTTAAGGAAATTTCTAGGCAAACAATTCGTATTGTACCAAAACTAAATATTTCATAGTTACATTTGCTGTTGCCTCAAAATACAAACTAGAGCAATACAAGGGAAAACTGCCAAAACAGAAAAGAATATGCAGCAGCTGTGGTAATTGGTAGTGAAAATTGTAATTAGAAAAGATATAAGATATGTGTTAAAATCCAGAATAGATCTTCCTGTCGTCAATGGGAAGAAGTCTCAAAAGCTTACACTCCACTCAGCCTGGACACTTTTGCTTCATACCTGAGACAGATTCTCTAAAAACAAACTCGTCATTAGGTCAACCATGAAACCATTCTCTAAATTTCACTCACCATGCTGTTCTCTTTGGCAAAAGAGAAGAAAAGGAACAGGTCATATCCTCTGACTTTGAAGAAATTGCAAATCAGAGGAGACTGGACAATTATCTAGCTATAAATTGCATTAAATGAAAATCCTCCCAAAGTCAAGAAAAAATAAAGAATTAATATTTTTGTAAGCAAAAATGAAAGACATCTTTGCAAGACCAGAGAAACAGTGATTTAACCAAGTGTAGATTAAAAGTTAAATAAAATATACTTGTTCCATGCAAAGCATCTCAAGTTAAACAGAAAGCTCTGTGGGAACAGGAACCATTTCTGCTTTGCTCATTGCCTCTGAGTGCCTGGCACATAGCACACACTGAATTTGTTAAAGGAATAAGTGAATGAGGAGTGTTTAGATCATCCTTGAAGGAGTATTAATGCTTTGTTAAGTGCTGTACTGGGTGGTTTATACATAACAACACATTTAATCTTTGCAATAACTTTTGAGATACTACCAATCCTCATTTGCAGATGAAGATACTGAACTCAGCAAAGTTAAGAAACTTGCCTAGGTTAGTACAGTTAGAAAGACGTGGAATTGGAACTTGAACCAATGTCATCCAGCTCTACAGTTCATATATTATATACAATGTCATATTTAAAGACTAGAATGTCTTAGCTTTACTAAGAACTAGAAAGAATGACAGCCTGTTCTGTTGTTTGTTTTAAATTCTGATCTGAAAACAGAATCAGTCTCCCTTACATACTGCATTTTATTTTCTTTCTCTTTTTTTTCAATAAAATGGTAAATATAATACAATCTAATACATTGTTCAAGGGCTGGGTATGCTCTCTGTATTTGTTTTAAAACTTCAACCTTTTCTTTCCTTTATCCTCTTCCTTTCTTTCTCATTCTCAATTTAAACTTTTCTTCTCTTTTTTTCATTCTTCTCCTCAAAAACAATTAAGCAGGTCATAAGAAAGAAATAGGACAATTTCATTAAACACTTTGTCTTGAGGGTGAGAAATCATAGGAACAACTATTAAAATAGGATAGTCTATCAAAATGGTCTTGAATTAGACACATGCATATTTAGGAATATTATTTCACATCCAATCCAATAAACATCAATTGAAGACATTTGATATAAGATACAGATGCACATATAGGGAGGAATGTTCCATAACCTCAAGATGTTTATATTTATATATCACATATATATAACTAATTATAAGTTAAGAAGAAAGAAAACATTTCTGAAGTTAGGTATAAGCAGAAGACTAATAATTTTTCTTAGATTGGGGATGGTCTCATGGAAAAACTGGTATTTTTGATGTTTAAGGATGAGCAGGACTTTAATATGCAAAGAGGAATAGGAAGGCTATCTAGGTTTAAGGAGGTAGCATGTGTAAAGGACATGGGGTAATGAAACACTCTTATGTTCTCAGAAAATGGCTTGTATGACTGCAGTGAAGAAGTGGTGTGAGTCTGGATAAATTGACTAGAACCAGATGGCAGAGGTTCCTGAAGTTTTGGCTTCACTCAATAGACAATGGGGAATACTTGAATGTGAGCTAGCATAGGCTTTACTTTTTTTTTTTTTTTTTTTTTTTTTGAGACAGAGTCTTGCTCTGTCGCCCAGGCTGGAGTGCAGTGGCACGATCTTGGCTCACTGCAACATCCACCTCCCGAGTTCAAGTGATTCTCATGCCTCAGCCTCCTGAGTAGCTGGGACTACAAGTGCATGCCACCAGGCCCAGCTAGTTTTTCGTACTTTTAGTAGAGGCGGGGTTTCGCCATGTTAGCCAAGCTATTCTCGAACTCCTGGCCTCAGGCGATCCACCGGCTTCGGCTTCCCAAAGTGCTGGGAGTACAGGCATGAGCCACTGCACCGGGTCAGCATAGGCTTTACTCTTGCCTTTCCTAGTACAATCTATTGTCTACTGAGTAGCCAAGTGATCCTTTAAAAATAATCAAACTCTCCTATGGCTTCTCATGTCACTTAGAATGAAACTAAAGCCCTTGCCATAGCCCAGATACACCTCTGATCACACCACCTATCCTGCCTAATTTTACTTAAGGTAAATAGCAGCATGATATTGAAAAGCAGCTAAAAACTTGGCAGAGATCCTTCAACAGGTCTGGCCATCCCAGAGGCTCAACTAGATGTCTTCTAAGGAATTCAGGCTTCTAGCTTGGACCTATGGGTTCACCTATGCTGACAGTCTTTTGTGGCAAGAGTATGATGTTATCAAGTTCAGTACATGCTCTGTTCCCATATTGTCTACTTAATGATCCGTCTTGTTGCTCAAAATACTTAAGGGAGGTAGTCTGACCTGTACAGGTCAAAGTATAATAAGCCTGAAACTAAAAGAAGAAGAAGAAAGATTCAGCAAAAATACAAAAGGAAAAGATGATACTCTCTGACAAAAGAAGTCAAGGTATTTTGTCTCCGTATAGGTTTGTGGTAACTGGGGGAAATGGATGTGAAGCACAAACATTTACTGAACACCTATTAAGTACCAAACTCTGTGTTCAGTATCAAAGATAAAAGATATATATAATGTATCTTTGCTTCAAGACATTCTTGACCTAAACAGGTTAAGAGTGTAAGTGTATTACCAGTTACTAAGTAATATGGGGGAAAGGCGGTAATGCTTAAAATGTCGTATGGGATTTTCTGAAGGTTTTTTTCTAAGTGATATTTCAGTCCAGTCCAGTCTTGAAGCTAATTTCTAATAGCTAATGGTTATTTTCTTAAGATCAAGTAGTAGATTTGCATTTAACCTAAGAAAATCTATTGACCCAAATAATACTGAGGCCCTTACCTTTAGTATCATTAGCACTGTTCTTCAAATAATTCAGCCAAACAGTCATAACACACACAAACCACACATAATAAATGCCAGCTAATGGGAATAAGGTTGCACAACAATGGCATACCCCAACAATGGAATGTTATAGAGCCATTTTAAAAATGAGATATGTGTGTACTAACGTATGTATATCATTGCATTTTGTAAAAAATAATTGTATTTGTAACTGTTGCCTAGATTACTTATCTGCCGTGACCCCCTAGGGAGTCCTCCCAAGTTTGTATATTATCCTTCAAGTTCCATATACCCTAATGTTCTATATTTACCTATTTATTTATATCCCAAACTAGAATAAGCTCTTCCTGAAAGAGAGGATTGGGTTTTATTCATCTTTGCCTATGTGAGGCTTAATTCAACCCCATGAACATAATAGATATTCAGTAGATAGTTAAAGAGTATGACTGATGACATAGAACTTGACATTAGGTATCTGATCTCACATTATGGTGACTAACTTAGATCTTTGTGTTTTGGTCTACTGATTATTCACGTTTGCTCCACAGTCTATCGCCTGTAACAACTGCAAGCTAATAATTCATCCCCCAGTTTCTAGTTTATTTCAGGACTGATATAAGTATTATATTCATAAACAAAAAAAAGTATATACATTTGTGGCATCAGTGAAAAAAATGTATGCTATTTTAATTGTAAAGTAATAAATTTAAAATATGCTATTGGTAATATCTTTGTTATGTTTAAGACAATAGGAGGCTGAGTGGAAGAAGATAAAACTACATTGGGGAAGGCAGAATTAAGTAATAAAAGGATCATACCTATCTTATTAGGTGCTGCATTGCCAGCACTTAGGAGAGTGCTTGGTACCTAGTTCAATTAAAACTTGCTGAATGAATGAATGAATGAATGAATGAATGAATGAATAATGAATGAATGAATGTTACTATAGTACATTTTCTAGCCTATAATCATGTGGCTTGCTACAGAAGAGATTCTATTTTGTAGGATAGAAATACTCATTTTGATTATGACCCATTCATTTGATTGAGTCATTTACTTAGACATTTCTTGAGCATCCACTATATACCACACTTTGCCAGATTTTATGTCTGGAAACACAAAGATGAATAAGACATGACCTAGAAGAGTTTAAATCTGTTGGAAGAAATGAATATGTAAACAAATATTTGCAATGCAGTGTGATGTTACATAACATATATATTTCATGGTCTCATGACACAAAAGGGGTAGTCAGCTCAGTTTGTTGGAGAAGGAGAGGGGATCCAGGAAAGATTGCCCAAAAATGCATTTTAAAGGATGGATAAGGAGTTTTGAGGGGCCTTGATAATCTACCCATTTAATGTTACTACTTAATTTGTCATAACAAAAATAATTCACCTTTGCTTTTTATGCTTAGCTTTTAAATTTTATTTCTTATTTGTGAAACCATTTATATGCTTTACATATTATTGGTCCTTTACCAGTATGCAAGTTTTATTACACTCAACTTTCTTGAAAAACAATTCTAGCATAACTATTATTGAGAAGGTCATATACTAAACAAAGATTTATTTATATTTTTAAAATATTTTTCTAGGTCTTGAAAAAGGGAAAATAAGGAGTTCCGTAGCTTTAAATTAGACTTTGTATGTATCAGAAATTGAAAAGCTATCTGTTCAACAATAGGCTTACTTTCTTCATCTTTTTATTTAAAAAAAAACTCATTTGTAATTATATACATGCATTAAATCGTTAATTTTGCTCTCTGTTTATTAAAAAATAGTAGTCTCAGTGCTCAAATCCCACTCACCTGGAATCAATAATTGCATTGTCAAGGAAACTTCCCACTGCAGGGACCAATGTATCTTTCATCCCCTTTAATTTCTTGGAAGTGTAAACAACACAATTTATTCTTCTTGTTACAGAGTAATATAGTCATTTGTGAAAGTTTCATTAAAACTATCTCTGGTAATTCAAACTCAGTGTGACTAAACCTGCTCCTGGATTTGAGTTATAAATTTAGAAATGAAGTAGTCGATTTCTTTGCTACATTATTCAATTTCTACTAGGAAATAGTGCTTGAAATCCAGGTTTCATTAAGAAAAGGTGGTTAAAATATGCTGGTGGGTTTCTTGTTATTGCTGTTATTATTATGATGGTAAATGAGAATCAGTCTCAAACAAGTCCAAACATGGTTGTAACATTTAATTTATGGAACACAATATAATTTACATACAAGTAGGCAACTATCCTTTCATAAACAAAGTGGTACCCCTTCAGAACACTCCAACAATATCCCAAACGTGATGAATCTTCAGGTATTCAATGAAAATTCAACATAACTGTTAGCCAAGTACCATGTGAACTTCCCCATATATAAGACTGTAATCTTTCTGATGTGTAAATGTAGTCACACATTCAACTCTCCAAATTCTTCAAAATATCTTTCAGTATAAAAACCTAGTCCCTTTTTCATTACAGTAGAGGTCATTCTACCTGTCTAGAGGTCTAGTTTCAATTCCCTCCACTTCAGGCCTCAAACTTCATGGTTCAGCAAGACTAAATCTACCTTTACATTCTACATGATACACCTTGCTCTGTCCTTTTCTTATGCCTTTGAATATGTTGTTTCTTCTACCCACATGATAGTCTCCTTTGGTAAAACTGTATTTGAAATCTCCCTTGCCCAGCATATTTAAAAGCACAATTTGTCTGTGCTACTGCGATATGCACATGCAACTCTAATATTCCCAGAATTGTATTATAATTGTTTGAAGATCTTTTCTCACCAAAAAAAAAAAGGCCTTGGAAGGGACAATATTCTGGTTTTTCTAGCATTTAGTACAGTATTTAGCTAATAAAACACAGCTACATATACACGCATGAATGAGTATTGTCCACTAATACAAATATTTACAGTATGTATAAGAGGAATAATAATGTTAGTAGCTTTTGAGTACTTAGCATGTGTTTAGTTGATGTAATATGCTGTATGTGCTTCATCTCCAATTCTCACCACAGCCCTGTGAGGTGGATTCTATTATTTCTATTATTTTCATTTTGCCCTGAGAAAACTGAAGCTCTGAGAAGTTAGCCACATAGCCCACACATTGTCATATAGCAGAATCAGATATGAACTTAAGTCTGTCCGACTCCAATGTCAGTGCTTTCCCCAATGCACCTGGCTACCTTTTGATTATTGTCAAGATCTTGGAAGACACAAATTACATTTTGATTTAATCTTTTCCATTTCTTTCCAGCTCCAAGTACAGCCCAGTATGGAATTACCGGAAACGCTGATGTTCTTTTCTCCTGCTGGTACCTTGTGTTGACACTGTCCTCTTTCACCAGCATATTCTACCTGAAGAATGCCATTCTACAATAAATTTAAAGACCCATAAAAGGCTTTTAAGGATTCTCTGAAAGTGCTGATGGCTGGATCCAATCTGGTACAGTTTGTTAAAAGCAGCGTGGGATATAATCAGCAGTGCTTACATGGGGATGATCGCCTTCTGTAGAATTGCTCATTATGTAAATACTTTAATTCTACTCTTTTTTGATTAGCTACATTACCTTGTGAAGCAGTACACATTGTCCTTTTTTTAAGATGTGAAAGCTCTGAAATTACTTTTAGAGGATATTAATTGTGATTTCATGTTTGTAATCTACAACTTTTCAAAAGCATTCAGTCATGGTCTGCTAGGTTGCAGGCTGTAGTTTACAAAAACGAATATTGCAGTGAATATGTGATTCTTTAAGGCTGCAATACAAGCATTCAGTTCCCTGTTTCAATAAGAGTCAATCCACATTTACAAAGATGCATTTTTTCGTTTTTGATAAAAAAGCAAATAATATTGCCTTCAGATTATTTCTTCAAAATATAACACATATCTAGATTTTTCTGCTCGCATGATATTCAGGTTTCAGGAATGAGCCTTGTAATATAACTGGCTGTGCAGCTCTGCTTCTCTTTCCTGTAAGTTCAGCATGGGTGTGCCTTCATAAAATAATATTTTTCTCTTTGTCTCCAACTAATATAAAATGTTTTGCTAAATCTTACAATTTGAAAGCAAAAATAAACCAGAATGATAGTTAAACCATACACTATCTCTAAGTAATGAAGGAAGGAGCTATTGGACTGTAAAAATCTCTTCCTGCACTGACAGTGGGGTTTGTGAATTTTGCCCCACACTAACTCAGTTCTTGTGATGAGAAACAATTTAATAACAGTATAGTAAATATACCATGTGATTTCTTTAGTTGTAGCTAAATGTTAGATCCACCGTGGGAAACCATTTCCTTTAAAAAGACAGCACAGTCCACTCAAAGGATTGCCTAGCAATACAGCATCTTTTCCTTTCACTATTCCAAGCCAAAAATTTTAAGATGATTTGTCAGAAAGGGCACAAAGTCCTATCACCTAATACTACATGAGTTGGTAAGCACTCATCATTAATTTTGTTTCGTGGCAGCTAAGTTAGTATGACAGAGGCAGTGCTCCTGTGGACAGGAGCATTTTGCATATTTTCCATCTGAAAATATCACTCGGTTGATAGTCTGGAATGCATGTTATATATTTTAAAAGTTCCAAAATATATTATAACAGACATTCTATATTGGTATGTAGCAGACCAATCTCTAAAATAGGTAATTCTTCAATAAAATCTTTCTATATAGCCATTTCAGCTCAAACAAGTAAAACCAAAAAAGACCATCCCTTATTTTTTCTTACATGATATATGTAAGATGTGATCAAATGAAGACAAAACACCAATGATGAGAATATCTTAAGATATACTAATTATCAAAATACTGTGAATGTTAAATTATTTCTACTATAAATAATGAAAACTACATTTTGAAGGAAAATGCTGTTACTCTAAACATTAAATTGCAGGAATAGTTTGATGGTTTCACTCTTTACTAAAGAAAGACCATCACCTTGAAAGCCATTTTACGGGTTTGATGAAGTTACCAATTTCAGTACACCTAGATTTCTACAAATAGTCCCCTTTTATAAGTCATAACAACAAAGATCCTACAATAAAATTAGAGGCAAGAAATTTTGCAGTGGTTATACATATTTGAGATATCTAGTATGTTGCCCTAGCAGGGATGGCTTAAAAACTGTGATTTTTTTTTTCTTCAAGTTAAACTTAGTCCCAAAGTACACCATAAATCAATTTTAATTAGAAAAGTGAATCTTAAATGAGGGGACATAGTATACTCTTTCCACAAAATCGCAATAATAAGGCATAAAGCTAGTAAATCTACTAACTATAATAAATGTATGACATTATTTTGATTGATACATTAAAAAAGAGTTTTTAGAACAAATATGGCATTTAACTTTATTATTTATTTGCTTTTAAAAAATATTCTTTGTGGAATTGGTGAATAAACTACAAAATATTATTTTGTATTGCAGCTTTAAAGTGGCACACTCCATAATAATCTACTTACTAGAAATAGTGGTGCTACCACAGAAAATGTTAACCATCAGTACCATTGTTTGGGAGAAAGAAACAGATCAAGAATGCGTATTATTCAGTGACCGCTTTCCTAGAGTTAAAATACCTCCTCTTTGTAAGGTTTGTAGGTAAATTGAGGTATAAACTATGGATGAACCAAATAATTAGTTCAAAGTGTTGTCATGATTCCGAATTTGTGGAGTCTGGTGTTTTTACCATAGAATGTGACAGAAGTACAGTCATAGCTCAGTAGCTATATGTATTTGCCTTTATGTTAGAAGAGACTTTCTTGAGTGACATTTTTAAATAGAGGAGGTATTCACTATGTTTTTCTGTATCACAGCAGCATTCCTAGTCCTTAGGCCCTCGGACAGAGTGAAATCATGAGTATTTATGAGTTCAATATTGTCAAATAAGGCTACAGTATTTGCTTTATTGTGTGAATGTATTGCATATAATGTTCAAGTAGATGATTTTACATTTATGGACATATAAAATGTCTGATTACTCCATTTTATCAGTCCTGACTGTACAAGATTGTTGCAATTTCAGAATAGCAGTTTTATAAATTGATTTATCTTTTAATCTATAACAAGTTTTGTTAGCTGTTCATTTCAGGATTATATTTTCTACAGGTTCCATTTGTGGGACTCCTTTTGTTGCCCCTATTTTTTTTAAAGAAGGAAGAAAGAAAAATAAGTAGCAGTTTAAAAATGAGAATGGAGAGAAAAGAAAAAGAATGAAAAGGAAAGGCAGTAAAGAGGAATAAAGGAAGGGTGGAAGGCATGAAGGAAGGAAGGGAAGAAGGTAGGGAGAAAGAAAGGATGAGAGGGAAGGAAGAATCAGAGTGTTAGGGTAGTTAACTTACACATTTGCATTCTTAGTTTAACTGCAAGTGGTGTAATTATGTTTTACAATGAGCACATTTGAAACGTAAGTCCTATTATACCATTGAGTTCCTATTATGCAGCAATTATATAATAAAAAGTATTGCCCAAGTTATAGTAATGTGAGTGTTTTTGAGACACTAAGAGATTTGAGAGAGAGAATTTCAAACGTAAAGCCGCTTTTGGGGGGTTTATAACTTAACTGAAAAATTAATGCTTCATCATAATGTTTAAGCTATATCTAGAAAGTAGACTGGAGAACTGAGAAAATTACCCAGATAATTCAGGGCAAAAAAAAAAAAAACATATATATATATACACACACACACATATATATATAAAAATACCCCTATGTTTGAAGTCAAAATACTCTGAAAAACTAAATTATCAAAGTCATTCATCTACAATGATCAAATTTACTGAATAATTGTTAATTTATCCATTGTGCTTAGCTTTGTGACACAGCCAAAAGTTACCTATTTAATCTTTTCAATAAAAATTGTTTTTTGAAATCCAGAAATGATTTAAAAAGAGGTCAGGTTTTTAACTATTTATTGAAGTATGTGGATGTACAGTATTTCAATAGATATGAATATGAATAAATGGTATGCCTTAAGATTCTTTGAATATGTATTTACTTTAAAGACTGGAAAAAGCTCTTCCTGTCTTTTAGTAAAACATCCATATTTCATAACCTGATGTAAAATATGTTGTACTGTTTCCAATAGGTGAATATAAACTCAGTTTATCAATTAAAATATGTATTTGACTCATTTTAAAACTCTATTAGTTTAAGAGAAAGAAGGAAGAAATAATAATTTGAAGATATTTCTGCTATTCTCTTTACTTCCTGTGTTACATTCATCTTTCTGCTTACTCTAAAGCAGTACAGGGTAAAATTTTTAGATGCTACCGTTTCAAAGGACTCCACGCTATTTTCTTTCTTGCTGTTGCTGATTCCTAAAAGGTTTGATGAGCTGAACTACATCTAAACTAAAAATAAGTTTTCTGGAAACATTTTATTATTAATTATTTAGAATCTTTACCAGGTGAAATACAGCAGAGTTAGCAACAGAGACTGATGATAAAATTCTGATGATCTTACAGGCTAAACAACTGAAAACTCAAATGCTTGTAAGAGCAAGGCAGAGTGTAATTTCTTAAGACAGCTGGGTATGAAACAATGGGCACCTGAAGGCATTCAGATGCAATTTCCTTAAAAATACCTTGGTTTCCAAGTAAAACATGTTATTTGACTGAACACCTTTAGTTTGCAAATACCGAACCGTAATACACAAATGAGATCTCACGACAAATGAATTCTTTAAGCCTTCTTTCCCATATCTGTTCCTCTATGATAGTCAACTGAATAAATGAGAACAATGTGGTAGATAAAACAACAAACCATAAAAAAGATTCATGCTTGGTTTTATAAGACATTTTGAAATATAGGTATCATTGCTATTCTGAGAAACCCAGATACACCAAAGCCCTCCCTCCACAAAAAAAATGGGAAACGTTTTAATAAATGTCTGATTTCCCCCACAGCTTCACTACTTCTTCCCTTTTCAACATCTATCATATCTATCTTGAATAAATTACATCACAGCAACAGAAACATCAAGTATCAGACACAGAAAACCAGCACATGAAACAGAGCTAGTTTCCCTCTCAACAGAATAGGGCAAAACACAGATGCTTCCAAATCACATCTAGGTATGCAGAAAATAATTATTCACTTTAACCTGACAGTCAGAAATGTAAGTAAGAATTTGTAGAGATAATTTTCCAAGGTAACTCATTCAAGTTAGAGGAATTTGATCCAAACATCAGTCAATGTACTCCGTCTGAACTTTCCAAGAAGCACACACCTTCACTTTTACATACACTGTTTTTCTAGTAATTCCAAACTTACTAAAAAGTATTTAAGAGTTGATATCACTGGTGGAAAGAGAACAATTTAGCAAACAAATAAATGCTTTCCAGTATTCCTAGAGAGAAGGAAAGAGGAATACATTTCATTCTTCTCCCCAGAAGCTCTACCCACAGTCATCCAAAGGCTAGACCAATCTCTCCCAGTGATTTCCTTCAGTCTAAGAAAAGTGCTTCATCTCAGAGACAACTGTGGCAACTATAGTTTTGCCCAAAGGCTCACAACTACCTCTACCTTGCATTTTACAATGGAGCACTTTTGCAAGTGTTACTATTATGGTTTTCTCAACACTTTCAAATACTTAAAGGAGAAAATATTATTGTCACATATTGATGATGAAAACAAGATTCAGAAATTTTGAGTCACTTGCTGAAGATTATACTTCAACTAAGTGGCAGATCTCAGCCAAATATGCAATGCAAAATATTCCAAATTTGTTTCTAGTCCCACACTACCTAGGAAAAAGAAAAGCATATAATCACATTGTTAGCTTTATAAACAACTATTTGTATATTTTTATTTATATATTTATATAAATGTAAGCACATTTTAAATATAAGTATACATATTTATGACATCCTTGTATTTTCCAATACCTGCAGAGGATATGAGATTTAAAGTCTAATCAGATTGTACATGTCATCTAAAACTTTGGAAATGTCAAACTCACAATGCAGTTACCTTTGGACACATAGCCTTGGGTTGTATTAGATCAGTCACACCAAGTGGAGAATCTTGTCATAATCACATATATCTTCTTTTTGTATAGCATTTTGCAAAAGATGTGTCAAGTTTGGGATAATCCACTAAGACTATTCTTCAGACATCTGCAATCAACAGAATTTTTGGGGAAATGGAGATCAAAATACATACACACTTTTTTTAAAAAATCACAACAGAATACTGATTCTAATCTGAGAGATGTTGTTTGAGCCCATTTATATTGAAACACTAACATGAACATCTGCTTGTGCTGGGACAGTAGAGCAAGAGAAAGATTCTAATTCTAGAAATTAAATTATATGCAACCTAAGAAATACATTTGTATTTTGTTTTCAAAATATGAACATAATACAAATCCTATGGATATCACCACTTAGTTTAAAAAACATAAAAAGTGTGATTTTCATACACTTATGAAATGAATATGTTAATTCATTAATGAAGGACCTGATAGGATATTACAACCAGATAAAAGGATAATTTAAAGAACATACACATTTATAGATCAAAAACCTTGAAATTAATGTACTCATGGAGGCAAAACTGGCTTCCAGAGTGAGGAGGAGCATTCAATGGAATCTTTACCCCTCAGAATTTATTCCCATATCTGTAGACCAGAAATATTTTGCTTTAGTATTATTTATTTACAGCTTGAAAAACAGTTCAAATATAATGAAAAATACAGAGGCTCCAAAAGAATCAGAATCTAGTAACCTGAAAAGGTGTGTTCCAATAATTAGTGGTTTTTCATTTCAGCAAAAATTATTCTCTGCAATGAAGGGACATAATTTTTTTTTTCTTTTTTAGACAGAGTTTTGCTCGGTTGCCCAGGCTGGAGTACAGTGGCTTGATCTCGGCTCACTGCAACTTCCACCTCCTGGGTTCAAGCGATTCTCCTGCATCAGCCTCCCCAGTAGCTGGGATTACAGACACGTGCCACCACACCCTGCCAAGTTTCGTATTTTTAGTACAGGCAGGGTTTCACCATTTTGGCCAGACTGGTCTAGAACTCCTAACCTCAAGTGATCCACCTGCCTTGGCCTCCCAAAGAGCTGGAATTACAGGCGTGAGCCACCGCGCCCAGATGAGATGTAAAAAATTTTAAAGCCATTGAATTAAATTCATTGCTAACATTTTGAGCTTTGATAATGTAATTCCTACTTTAATGACTCAAAAAAAAAAAAAACCAACTTACCTATATATCTAATAATCTATGTTTTCATTACTCCTTTTCTTCCTTATCTCACAAACCATAATCCAATAGTCTGGGACATATGAAAGAGAAAGTAAACAGTCACAAGAACTACCTTACTTCGAGAATCCACGTTGTTGAAAAAATAATATATTTTGGGCACTTGTTAAAAAGAATTAACAGAAAAAGTTTTTTTTTTTTTTTCTCTCAGGAACATTTAATCCATGGTATAACAGGAATTTTATATCAAAAACAGTAAGAAAAATGAAGTAACGGTTGAGATAGCAGAATTTTGTCAACCAAATACTATAATGATGAAAACATTACAAGAAGCTATAGCCAGAACTGAGTGTTCTGCTTCTACTTAATGCTAATGAGCCCAGTCCTAGCACACATCTTGGTTTGGTAGAAACTACAGGAGGTAGCATGGTTCATTAGACTTTCAAAACTTGAAAATGTTAAAGAGGGTGGTTTCCCTCCTTCATTTCAAATGGATTGCTAAAAGCACTGGGCTATTCCTTGGTGGAACTTTGAATTTGCCAGTTTCTTCATTAATTTTGACCTTTTTACATTCAAAAAAAGTTAACTTTACATTAAGCCACTGCAGACTTAGACCTCCTGCAGTTCTGAATTGTGCTTAAACAAGTATTCAAGCACATGAATTTCTCGAGAAAATTTGGGGACCATATCTGAGAAAAAAAAACTTGTAAAATATTCGTTGAGGACTATAATATGCTAAAACTAAGGAACAAAATTCTCTTGATTGTTCTAAAAATACTTAGCAAGATCCACAGAACTCTCACATCGTTTTCTAAGTAGTTTCATAAATGTGGATTATGGTTGCCCTGAAACTTGACATCTCCCTAGCAAGTACTTGGCAAGTGACCTGGCAAAAATGTGTTCAATAGCTCATTTTTGACATACTTCTTAAGAAATCATTGCCAGAGATTTGAAACTGCTTCAAGCTGATGTCTTTTTCAAAACAAAACACATACTCACACACAAATACAAAATTGCATTGCTATCAGTGATCTGGAAAATAAGCTTGCAAGCTGGCCATGTGGTGTTCTGAATAATTTTTTTAAAGTAGAAGAAGAAATGACAACAGTGCAACTAACAGTTTCTGTTTAAGTTTTATTTGCTAAGACGTTAGCATAAGGAACATCTTGTGATTTAATTAATCAGAAGATGGCACCTGCTTTAAATACTGACATGGAGAAAAGCAGATTTTTTAAAAATTTGGAATAAAATTAATGTCTTGTAATACATTTTTCTTGTTGATAAACAACTAAATTATGCTTTGGAAAGTCTTACTGTCTAATAACTTTAAATGTTGACAAGGAGAAAGACTGGGTTTTGTTTTTTTCTAATTTCGAATAAGCAATTTTTTCCTGGAAACATATATTTCTAATTTAAAGATAAACTAGTATGTGTGTTCAGAATTCCTATTCTCTCATTATTCAGATTTCAAAATGTATTAACAAAGTTTTTATGGTTTTATGATAGACAATTAGCTCTCTTTCATCAGGTAACGTAAGAACTTGTATAATGGTATATTAGTTTTCACACTGCTGATAAAGAGATACCCAAGACTGGACAATTTACAAAAGAAAGAGGTTTTTTTGGACCTATAGTTCCATGTGGCTGGGGAAGCCTCACAATCACAGTGGAGGGTGAAAGGCACGTCTCACATGGCAGCAGGTAAGAGAAGAGAGCTTGTGCAGATAATCTCCCCCTTATAAAACCATCAGATCTCATGAGACCCATTCACTATCACAAGAACGACCTGGGAAAGACCTGCCACCATGATTCAGTTACCTCCCACCAAGTCCCTCCTACAATCTGTGGGAATTCCAAATGAGATCTGGGTAGGAACACGGCCAAACCATATCATTCCACCCCTGGTCCTTCCCAAATCTCATGTCCTCACATTTCAAAAGCAATCATGCCTTCCCAACAGTCCCTCAAAGTCTTAACACATTTCAGCACTAACTCAAAAGTCCACAGTCTAAAGTCTCATCTGAGTCAAGGCAAGTCTGTTCCGCCTATGAGCAGCCTGTAAAATCAAAAGCAAGTTAGTTACTTCCTAGATGCAATGGAAGTAGAGGCATTGGGTAAATATAGCCACTCCAAATGGAAGAAATTGACCAAAACAAAGGAGCTACAGGGGCAGTCAAGTTTTAAAGCTCCAAAATGATCTCCTTTGACTTCATGTCTCACATCCAGGTCATGCTGATGCAAGAGGTGAACTCCCATGGCCTTAGGCAGCTCCGCCTCTGCAGCTTTCCAGGGTATAGCCCTCCTCCTGGATGCTTTCACCAGCTGGCATTGAGTGTCTGTGCCTTTTCCAGGTGCATGGTGCAAGCTGTTTATGGATCTATGATTCTGGGATCTGGAGGACAGTGGCCCTCTTCTCACAGCTCCACTAGATGGTGCCCTAGTAGGGATTCTGTGTGGGGGCTCCACTCCACATATTCCTTCTGCACTGCCCTAGAAGAGGTTCTCCATGAGGGCCCCACCCCTGCAGCAAACTTCATCCTGGGCATCTAGGCATTTCCATACATTCTCTGAAATTTAGGTGGTGGTTTCCAAGCCTCAATTTTTGACTTCCGTGCACCCGCAGGCTCAACAGCATGTGGAAACTGCCAAAGCTTGGGGTTTCCACTGTCTGAAGCAACAGCCCAAGCTGTACCTTGACTTTTTTTTTAATCATACCAGGAGCAACTGGGAGGCAGAGCACCAAGTTCCTAGACTGTACACAGCAGATTGACCCTGGGCCAGGTCCACAAAACCATTTTTTCCTCCTAAACCTAGGGGCCTGTGGTGGCAGGTGCTGCTGCAAAGGTCTCTGATGTGCCCCAGAGACATATTCCCCACTGTCTTGGTGACATTCAGCTTCTCATTACTTATGCAAATTTCTGCAGCCAGCTTGAATTTCTCCTCAGAAAATGGGATTTTCTTTTCTATCACATTTTAAGTCTGTAAATTTTCCAAACTTTTATACTATGTTTCCCTTTTAAAACTGAATTCCAGGCCGGGCGCGGTGGCTCAAGCCTGTAATCCCAGCACTTTGGGAGGCCGAGACGGGCAGATCACCTGAGGTCAGGAATTTGAGACCAGCCTGGCCAACATGATAAAACCCCATCTCTACTAAAAGTATAAAAATTAGCAAAGCATGGTGGCACATGACTGTAATCTCAACTACTTGGGAAACTGAGACAGGAAAATTGCTTGAACCCGGGAGGCAGAGGTTGCAGTGAACTGAGATCCTGCCACTGCACTCCTGCCTGAGTGACAAAGTGAGATTCTGTCTCAAAAACAAAACAAAACAAAACAAAACACTGAATGCCTTTAACAGCACCCAAGTCACCCACCTGTTGAATGCTTTGCTGCTTAGAAATTTCTTCCACCAAATACCCTAAATCACCTCTCTCAACTTCAAAGTTCCACACATCTCTAGGGCAAGGGCAAAATGCCACCCATCTCTTTGCTAAAACATAACATGAGTCACCTTTGCTCCAGTTCCCAACAAGTTATTCGTTTCCATCTGAGACCACCTCAGTCTGGATTTTATTGTCCATATCATTATCAGCATTTTGGTCAAAATCATTCAACAAGTCTCTAGGAAGCTCCAAACTTTCCCACATTTTCCTGTCTTCTTCTGAACCCTCTAAACTGTTCCAACCCCTGACTGTTACCCAATTCCAAAGTCACTTCCACATTTTCAGCTATCTTTTCAGCAGCAGTCCACTCCTGATACAAATTTGCTATATTAGTCAGTTTTCACAGTGCTGATAAAGACATAGCTGAGCCTGGGCAATTTACAAAAGAAAGAGATTTATCAGACTTACAGTTCCACGTGGCTGGGGAGGCCTCACAATCATGGTGGAAGGTGAAAGGCACATCTCATATAGCAGCAGAGAAAAGAAGAGAGCTTGTGAAGGAAAATTCCCCCTTATAAAACGATCAGATCTAATGAGACTTATTCACTATCATGAGAACAGCATGGGAAAGATCTGCCCCCATGGTTCAATTACCCCCCACCAAGTCCCTCCCACAATACGTGGGAAATCAAAATGAGATTGTATGGGGACACGGCCAAACAATATCAAATGGTTTCGATTTTTATGTTGAGGCACATTCTCAGGCTAGTATCATTTCAAGAAGAACCTGTTATTTGTTGATTTTGGAAATGTTAAAAATCAGATTTAATTTACACTGAAAAGTGGTTGACCTTAACGTTTCTCAGATAACCTGAAATGTTCATGTGGCATTCATTCATTAATTAATCCATCCACTTATTTGACAATAAAATGTGATTTAGGTGGCCTCCGAAGAGCTGTCTAAAAAAGAATTATCTGGTAGAGTTAATCTGGACGTTTAGAACACCATCACCAAACTGAAGAAAAAGGCACTCATTTCTCTAATCCTTTCTCTGGGAAGCTGATTTCACTTTTAAACTGAAAGTGAGAAAGGAAAAGGAAGAAGAAAAGAAACAGAGGGGAAAAGAAGAGAAAGAGGAAGGGAAAGAAAGAGAGAGATTAATGTATATTTTCTCCTAAGAAAGGCTTCTTTTGTGTGTATGGGTGTGTGTGTGTGCATGTGTGTTTCCTGTTGCCTGGATCTGTCATAAAAAGCAATGTCTTCTCTGGAATGGGGCTTCGGTTTCCACATTTACAATTAGTAAATACATATTACAATTAGTGATATGAATAAAGGCTGTTATCCTAC
>NW_012098432.1:938169-938776 GCF_000951045.1 Mandrillus leucophaeus | reverse complement strand
GGTGGTGGTTTCCAAGCCTCAATTTTTGACTTCCGTGCACCCGCAGGCTCAACACCATGTGGAAACTGCCAAGGCTTGGGGCTTCCACTGTCTGAAGCAACAGCCCAAGCTGTACCTTGGCTTTTTTTTTAATCATACCAGGAGCAACTGGGAGGCAGAGCACCAAGTTCCTAGACTGTACACAGCAGGTTGACCCTGGGCCAGGTCCACAAAACCATTTTTCCCTCCTAAACCTAGGGGCCTGTGGTGGCAGGTGCTGCTGCAAAGGTCTCTGATGTGCCCCGGAGACATATTCCCCACTGTCTTGGTGACATTCAGCTCCTCATTACTTATGCAAATTTCTGCAGCCAGCTTTAATTTCTCCTCAGAAAATGGGATTTTCTTTTCTATCACATTTTCAGTCTGTAAATTTTCCAAACTTTTATACTATGTTTCCCTTTTAAAACTGAATTCCAGCCTGGTGCAGTGGCTCATGCCTGTAATCTCAGCACTTTGGGAGTCTGAGACAGGCTGATCACCTGAGGTCAGGAATTTGAGACCAGCCTGGCCAACATGATAAAACCCCATCTCTACTAAAAGTATAAAAATTAGCAAAGCATGGTGGCAC
>NW_012098432.1:931870-935729 GCF_000951045.1 Mandrillus leucophaeus | reverse complement strand
ATGATCAGAGGAAAGGCACATCCTTATCTCTAAAGACAAGAAAAGCCTAAAGGAATCTGAACAAATAGGCCTCGGTAAGTTTCCCCCAGTTTACTACTGTATTAGGCTATTCTTGCATTGTTATAAAGAAATACATGAACATGGGTAATTTATAAAGAAAAGGGGTTTTATTAGCTGATGGTTCTGCAGGCATTACAGGAAGCAAGTTGTGGCATCAGCTCAGCTTCTAGGGAGGCCTCAGGAAGCTTACATGGCAGAAGGCAAAGTGGGACCAGGCACATCACATGACAAAAGCAGACACATCACATGGTGAAAGCAGGAGCAAGCAAGATAGAAAGAGTAGGAGGGAAGCGCCACACACTTTTAAATGACTGGACCTCATGTGAACTCAGAGTAAGAGCTCACTTACCATCAGGAAATGGCTGAAGCCATTCTTAAGGGATCCTTTCCCATGATCAAAACAACCCCCCACCAAGTTCCACCTCCAACACTAGGTGTTACATCTCAACGTGATATTTGGAGGGGATATTCAAACAACATCACTCTACCCCTGGCTTCTCAAATCTCATGCCCTTCCCATATTTTAAAATACAATCATCCATTCTCAGCAGTCCCTCAAAGCCTTAACTCATTTCAGCGTTAACTCAAAAGTCCAAATTCCAAAGTCTCATCTGAAACAAGGTAAGTCCCTTCCGTCTATAAGCTTGCAAAATCAAAAATAAATTAGTTGTTTTCAAGATAAAATTGGCAAATAAGCATTGGGTAAACATTTTCATTCCACAAAAGAGAAATTAGCCAAAAGAAAAGGGCTATGGGCCCGTTGCAAGTTCAAAACCCAGCAGGGCAATCACTAAATCTTCAAGCTCCAAAATAATCCCCTGTGACTCCATGTCCCATAGTCAGGTCACACTGATACAAGGGGTGGTTCTGAAGGCCTTGTCAGTTCCACCCTTGTAGCTTTGCAGGGTTCAGCCCCAAAGGTTGTTCTCCCAGGTTGTTGAGAGCTTTTCCAGGTGCAGGGTACAAGCTGCTGGTGGGACTACCATTCTCTTGGGTCTGGAGGGCAGTGACCTTTTTCTCACAGCTTCACTAGGTAGTGCCACAGTGGGGAGGGTAATAGCCCCCTTCTCACAGCTCCACTGTGAGGAATCTCAGTGGGGCCTCTCTTATCCTTAAGCCCTGCCCTAATGGAAGTTCTCTCTGGTGGCTCCACCCCTGCAGCAGGCTTCTACCTGGGCACCCAGGCTTTTCCACAAATCCTGTGAAATTTTGGCAGAGGGTGCCAAGTCTTATTCACTCTTGTATCTTGTGTGTGCCCACAGGCTTAACACAACAAGGGGACTGTCAAGCTTTATGGTTTGCACCTTCTAAAGCTGTGGCCCAAGCTATGCCTGGGATCCTCTGAGCTGAGGCTGAAGCTAAAGTAGACTGGATGTGGGGAGCAATGTCCCAAGGCTGTACAGGGGAGCAGGACCCTGGGCCAGACTCACAAAACTATTCTTCCCTCTTAAGCCTCCAGGGCTATGATGGGAGGGGCTACCATGGGCTACCATGACCGTCTCTAAAATGCCTTCAAGGTCTTTTTCTCATTGTCTTGGATAGTAGTACTTGGCTCCCTTTAGTTATGCAAATATCTATGGTAAGCAGTTGCTTTTATTTCTCTCCCAGAAAGGCTTTTCTTTCTCTGCCACACAATAAGGCTGCAAAATTTACAAACTTTTATATTCCACTCCCTTTTAAATGTAAGTTCCAACTTGAAGGTTTTTTTGCTCCAACATCTGAGCATAGGTTGTTAGAAGCAGCCAGATGACTTCTTGAACACTTTGCTGCTTAGAAATTCTACCAGATACCCTAAATAATCACTCTTAAGTTCTAACTTCCCATGAGCCCTAGGGCAGGGGCAAATTGCAGCCAAGTTCTTTGCTAAGGTATAACACTTGTGACTTTGCTCCAGTTTCCAATAATTTCCACGTTTATATTTGAGACCTCATTAACCTGGCCTTCACTATCATATCACTCTCAACATTTTGGTCACAACCACTTAACCAGTCTCTAAAAATTTCCAAACTTTGCCTGTCTTCCTGTCTTCTTCTTAGCCCTCTAAACTCTTCCAACCTCTGCCCAGTATGACTACCAAAGTTACTTCCACATTTTCAGGTATCTTTACAGCAATGCACCCCTCTCCTTGGTACCAATTATCTGTATCTGGTCAGTCTTGCATTGTTGTAAAGAAATATCTGAAACTGGGTAATTTGTAGAAAACGGGGTTTTTATTGGCTTGCAGTTCTGCAGGCTTTATAGGAAGCATGTGTTGGCATCAGCTCAGCTTTTAGAAAGGGCTCAGGAAGCTTGCAATCATGGCAGAAGGCAAAGTGGGGGCAGACACACTACATGAGGAAAGCAAGCATGTCACATGGTGAAAGCAGGAGCAAGTGAGAG
Source organism: Mandrillus leucophaeus (assembly GCF_000951045.1). Taxonomy (NCBI): domain Eukaryota; kingdom Metazoa; phylum Chordata; class Mammalia; order Primates; family Cercopithecidae; genus Mandrillus; species Mandrillus leucophaeus. Next base: position 933,290 of record NW_012098432.1, on the reverse strand, counting down.
AAAGAGTAGGAGGGAGGTACCACATACTTTTAAGCAACCATATCTCATGTAAACTCAGAGCAAGAGCTCACTTTTCACCAAGGAGATGGCCTGTGCCATTCATGAGGAACCCATTGCCATGATCAAAACACCTCCCAACAGGACCCACCTCCAACACTGGGATAACATCTCAACTTGAGAGTTGGAGAGAACATTCAAATTATATTGGCTATGCTTAGTATATACATTTTTGTCATGCCACATTTTTCAAAACCATTCATTCTTCATCAAACATAATATAAAAACACTCAGATTTAACAGTTTCTTTGGGTCTTTATTTCCTTATGAAGACTCCCATGATATATAAAATGTATGTAGAATACATTTTTATTTTATTATAATTAATTCTCTCATTAATTTGTCTTTCATCAGTCCAATTTACAGGGCTTCAGCCAAGTAACCTGGAAGGATAATGAGAAAAATAAATTTTTCTTCTAATGCAGCCTCCACGACATGCAACTCCACATTTCTCTTTTGCACTGCCCTAGCAGAGGTTCTCCATGAGTGCCCCACCCCAGGACAAACTTCTGCTTGGGCACCCAGGCGTTTCCATACATCTTCTGTAATCTAGGTGGAGGTTCCCAAACCCCAATTCTTTATTTCCGTGCACAGGTAGGCTCAACACCACATGGAAGCTGCCAAGGCTTTGGGCTTGCACCCTCTGAAGCCATGGCCTGAGTTCAATGTTGGTCCCTTTCAGCCATGGCTAAAGCAGCTGGGACACAGGGCACCAGGTCACTAGACTGCACATAGCATAGGGACTCTGGGTCTAGTCTCCCAAACCACTTTTTCCTCCTAAGCCTCTGGGCCTGTGATAGGAGGGGCTGCTGTGAAAACCTCTGACATGCCCTGGAGACATTTTCCTCCTTGTTTAGGATTAACATTCAGCTTCTCATTAATTATGCAATTTCTGCAGCCAGCTTGGATTTCTCCTCAGAAAATGGAATTTTCTTTACTCTCTCATTGTCTAGCTGCAATTTTTCCAAACTTATGCTCTGCTTCCCTTATAAAACTGAATGCCTTTAACAGCACCCAAGTCACCCCTTGAATGCTTTGCTGCTTAGAAATTTTTTTCTGCCAGGTACCCTAAATCATCTTTCTCAAGTTTAAGGTTCTACAAATCTCTAGGGCAGGGGCAAAATGCCACCCATCTCTTTGCTAAAACATAGCAAGAGTCACCCTTACTCCAGTTCCCAACAAGTTCCTCATCTCCATCTGAGACCACCTCAACCTAGACTTTATTGCCCATACACTATCGGCATTTTGGGCAAAGCCATTCAACAAGTCTTTAGAAGGTTCCTAACTTTCCTGTCTTCTTCTGAACCCTCCGAACTGTTCCAACCTTTGCCTGTTAGCCAGTTCCAAAATCACATCCACATTT
>NW_012098432.1:929289-931435 GCF_000951045.1 Mandrillus leucophaeus | reverse complement strand
AGTGGTTGCACTAATTCACATTTCCACCAACAATGTACAATAGTTCCCTTTTCTCCACATCCTCACCAGCATTTTTCATTGCCTGACTTTTGGATGAAAGCCATTTTAAATGGAGTGGGACAATACCTCATTGTATTTTTTATCAGCATTTCTCTAATGATTAATGATGTTGAACACCTTTCCACACATCTGTTTGCCATTTATATGTCTTCTTTTAAGAAATATTTATTCAGATCTTTGGCCAATTTAAAAATCAGATAAATCTATTTTTCCCTAAGGAGTTTTTTGCGATTCTTATATGTTTCCTTATTAGGTGGTTAGTTTGCAAATATTTTCTCCCATTCTGTGGGTTGTCTGTTCACTTTGTTGATTTTTTTCGTTTGCTGTGTAGAAGCTTTTTAACTTGATGTGATCACATTTGTCTTTGTTTTGACTGGCCATGCTTGTGGAGTATTATTCAAGAAATCTTTGCCCAGTTCAGTGTTCTGAAGAATTCCCCCAAAGTTTTTGTGTAGTAGTTTCATAGTTTGAGGTCCTAGATTTAAGTCTTTAATCCATTTTCATTTTATTTTTGCATATGGCAAGTTATGGGGCATAGTTCTGTTCTTTTGTATATGGATATCCAGTTTTTCTAGCACCATATATTGAATACTATTCTTTCTTCAATGTATGTTCTTGACACCTTTGTCAAAAATGTGTTCACCATAGATGTATGAATTTATCTATGGGTTCTCTATTCTGTTCCATTGGCCTATGTGTATGTTTTTGTGGCAGTATTATGCTGTTCTGTTTGCTATAGCTCTGTAACATAATTTAATGTCAGGAAATGTGATTCGTCCAGTTTTGTTCCTTTTGCTTAGGATTTCTTGGTTATTCTGGGTCTTTGGTGGTTCCATATAAATTTTAGGATTTTTTTTTTTCTATTTATGTAGAGAATTTCACTGGTATTTTGATAGAGACTGCATTGAATATGCAGATTGTTTTGGATAGTACAGATATTTTAACAATATTAATTATCTAATCCATGAAAATGGAATATCTTTTCATTTTTTGGTGTCCTCTTCAATTTCTTATATTAATGTTTTATAAGTTTTATTATAGAGATCTTTTACTTCTTTGGTTAATTTAAGGTATTTTCATTTATTTATAGCTACTGTAAATGGATTGCTTTCTTGATTTTTTTTTTTTTTTCAGATCGTTTGCTGTTGGCATATAGAAATGCTACTGATTATCGTACGTTGATTTTGTGTCCTGCAACTTTACTGAATATATTTATCAATTCTAAGTTTTTCTGGTGGAGTCTTTAGGTTCTTCCAAAAGTAAGATCATATCATCAGCAAATAATAATTTGACTTCTTTTTTACAATTTGAATGCCTTTATTAGTTTCTTATGCCTGATTGCTCTAGTAAGAGCTTCTAGTACTATGTTGAATAACACAATTGAAAGTAGTCATCCTTATAATGTTCCTGAACTTAGGGGAAAGGCTTTCCATTTTTCCTCATTCAGTATGATACCAGCTATATGTGTGCTGTATATGGATGTTATTATGTTGACATATATTCCTTACACACCCGGTTTTTTAAAGTTTTTTATTATGAAGGGATGTTAAATTTTATCACATTTTTCAGCATCAGTTGAGAGTATCATATGGTTTTTGTCTTTCATTCTGTTGATATGATGTGTAACATTGATTGATTTATGTCAGTTGAGCCATCCTTGCATTCATGGAATGAATCCCACTTTGTCATGATAAATGATGTTTTTAATGTGTTGTTGAATTGGGTTTGCTAGTATTTTGTTGAGCATTTGTGCCTCAATATTCATCAGTGATATTGGCTTATGATTTTTTTTAAATGTGTCTTCATCTGGTTTTGGTATCAGCATAAAATAGACCTCATAGAATGAGTTCAAAAGTAGTTCCTCCCCCTCTATTTTCTTGTAATAGTTTGAGTAGCATTGGTATTAGTTGTTCTTTAAATGTTTGTTAGAATTAAGCAGTAAGGCCATGGGGTCCTTGACTTTTCCTTCCTGGAATTCATTTTATTGCAACTTCTATCTCATTGTTTGTTGTTGATCTGTTTATATTTTGAATTTCTTCATGATTCAACATTGGTAGGTTTTCTGTGTCTAGAAATTTATCCATGT
>NW_012098432.1:895404-928481 GCF_000951045.1 Mandrillus leucophaeus | reverse complement strand
ACTGGTTTGTGACACAAAATATGGTCTGTCCTTGAAAATAATCCATGTGCTGAATTAAATAATGTGTATTCTTCAGCTGTTGGATGAAATGTTCTGTAAATATTTATTTGTCCATTTGCCCTATATGTAGATTAAATCCAGTATTTCTTCTTTGATTGTATTTTTTTGTCTGGAAGATCTCTTTGATGCTAAAAGTGAGGTGTTGAAGTCTCCAGCTATTACTGTATTGTGGTCTATCTCTCTCTTTAGTTCAAATAATATTTGCCCTATATTTGTTTGCTCCGATGTTGGGTGCATATATATTTACAATTGTTATATACTCTTTCTGTATTGACCCATTTATCATTACATGGTGATATTCTTTGTCTCTTTTTATAGTTTTCTTTCTTGAAATCTATTTGCCTGATATAAATATAACTACTCCTTGTCTCTTTTTGTTTTCCAATGGCATTCAATATCATCTTCCATCCATTTGTTTTCAGCCTATGTGTGTCCTCATAAGTGAAGTATGTTTCTTGAAGGCAACAGATTATTGGTTCCTGTTTTTTTTTATCCATTAAGCCACTCTAAGTCTTTTGGAGAGTTTAGTGCATCTACATTCAATGTTATTATTGATAAGTTAGGACTTACTACTGCCACTTTCTTATTTGTTTTCTGGTTGTTTTGTGGTCTTCTACTCCTTGTGTCCTTTCTTCCTGTCTTCCTTTTAGTAAACGTAATTTTCTCTGGTGGTGTGCTTTAATTACTTGTTTTTAAATTTTTGTGTAGTCATTGTGTGTTTTTTGATTTGAGGCTACAATGAAACTTGCAATACTGTCTTATAACCCATTATTTTAAGCTGATAACAACTTGACACTGCACACACAAAAAAGAAAGTAATTAATAAAAAGTCTATACCTTAACTTTGTCTTCCCAGTTTTTTAATTTTTTGTTGTTTCTACCTATGTATTATTATGTTTCCTTATCTTGAAAAGTAATCATAGTTACTAATTTTGATTGGTTCATCATTTAGTCTTTCCTACTTAAGAGTTGTTTACGCACCTCAGTTACTGTTCTATAATACTGTGGGGTTTTCTGTGTACTTCTTATTAGCAGTTAGTTTTGTATCTTCAGATGATTTTGCATTGCTCATTAACATCCTTTTCTTTCAGTTTGAAGGACTTCCTTTAGCCTTTCTTGTAGGAGAGGTCTGGTGTTAATTAAATCCCTCAGCTTTTGTTTGCCTAAGAAAGTCTTTACATCTCCTTCATGTTTGAAGGATATTTTCACCAGATATTCTATTCTAGGGTATTTTTTTTTTTCCTTCAGCACTTTAAATACGTCACACCACTCTCTTCTGGCCTATAAGGTTTCCACTGAAAAGTCTGTGGCCAGAAAGATTGGAGCTCCATTGTATGTTATTTGTGTATGGGATTGTTGTTGTTCTTGTATTGTTTTGTTTTGTTTTCTGTCTTACTGCTTTTATAATCCCTTCTTTATCCTTATCCTTGTTCTTTGGGAATTTGATTGTTAAATGCCTTGAGGTAGTCTTATTTGGGTTAAATATACTTGGTTGTAACCTTCTTGTACTTGAATATTGATAATTTTCCCTAGTTTTGTGGAAGTTCTCTGTTATTATTCCTTTGAATAAATGCACTATCCCTATCTCTCTGTAATTCCTCTTTTGGGCTAACAACTCTTATATTTGCTCTTTTGAGGCTATTTTCTAAATCCTTTAGGGATTTTTCTTTAATTCTTTCTTTCTTTCTTTCTTTCTTTTTTTTTTTTTGGCCTCATCTGATAGTCTATTTTCAAATAGCCTATCTTCATTCTTCTGCTTGATCACTTTTGCTATTGAAAAGGTCTGATGCATTCTTCAGTAAGTCAATTGCATATTTCAACTCTAGAATTTCTGCTTGTTTCTTTTTAATTATCTCAGTATCCTTTTGAAATTTATGTGATAGAATTCTGAATTCTTTCTCTGTGTTCTTTTGAACTTCTTTGTTTCCTCAACACAGCTATTTTGAATTATCTGTCTGCAAGATCACCTATCTCTGTTTCTCCAGAATTGGTCCCCGGTGCCTTATTTAATTTGTTTGGTGAGGTCATGTTTTCTTGGATGATCTTGATGCTTATGGATATTTTTCTATGTCTGTGCATTGAAGAATTAGATATTTATTATAGTCTTTGCAGTCCAGGCTTCTTTGTCCCTGTCCTTCTTGGGAATATTTTCCAGGTGTTTAAAAGGACTTGGGTACTGTGATGTAAGCTGTGTCTTCATCAAGGAGCACCCTAAGCCCAGTAACACTGTGGTTCTTACATACTCATCAAGATACCACCTTGGTGGTCATGGATAAAAACTGGAAGAATTCTCTGGATAACCAAGCAGATACTCTTGTTCCCTTCCCTCACTTTCTCAATAAATGGAGTCTGTCTCTGTCTTCTGTGTTGCCAGTAGCTGAGGGTGAGGTGACACAAGCACCTCTGTGGCCACAACCACTGGGACTGCACTGGGTCAGACCTGAAGGCAGCACAGCAGTGGGTCTTGCCCAAGACCCACTGTAACCACTACCTGGCTACTGCCTATGTTCATTCACGGTCCTGGAGCTCCACAATCAGAAGGTGGTAAAGACAGCCAGGCTTCTGCCCTTCCTTCAGGGTGATGAGCTCCCTGGGATCTGAGTGGGTCACAAAGTGCCACCTGAGAGCCAGAGACTTGAGTCAGGAAACCTTACATGTCTACTGGCATGTTCTTACATGTCACCTTACATGTTCTACTATACTGCAGCTGAGCTGGCACTTAAACCACAAGACACAGTCTTTCCCACTCTTTCCTTTCCTTTTTACAGGCAGAGAAGCCTCACCCCATGGCCACCACTCCTACCTGCCCATGAGGAGTACCCCCAGGATACCACTGATGTTCCTTTAACATTAAAAGGCTCTCCAATCAGCTTGTGGTAAATGCTGCCTGGCCTGGGACTCACCCTTCATAGCAGTCTCGCCTCTGGATCAAGGCAGATCCAGAAATGCCATCCAAGATCCAAGGACTAGAATCAGGGATCGAATCTTAAATAGCCCACTTCATGCCTTACCTCTATGTGGCTGGTCTTGTACCTAAGGTGAAAGACAATGTCCCCTTTACTTGTCCCTCAAGTTTTCTCAAGAAGAAGGAGACTCACCCCATAGAGATAAACAAACAGTCTCACCCCATAGACAGACAGATTTAACACACAACTGGGAATGTGCTTTATTGTCTTCTATACCCAAATTCTCTAACTGCTCATTAAAATAAATATATTAAACAATTCACCCAAATGTTATATTTTCTTTGATGTAGTCTTGAAAATTATATTGAAGTTGATATAAATTTTAAAGTTAATATTTTATAAAGATTAAAATTTCAACTTGGGGAGATAGAGATGAAAGACAGATTTAACTTTTCTTCTTCAAGATCAATATTTCTTAGTAGAAAAAATATACAAAGATTTTCTTTGCTTTAAGTTTCTTTTTTAAGAACAAGAATAAAAATGAGTAAATACAAATTTATCATCATAAAAATATTTTTGTAATGTTATTTAGAATAGAGATAGCATATTACCTTGAACCTATAAATTTATTCCAGTACATAGTTCTAGTCAGGGTTTTCTCACTAGTAGTTTGGCTTCCACTACAATTATTTATTAATTGTGTAGAGTGACATGAAAGACTTTATATACACAGTTAATATTTTAGTTTTAATAGATATTTTTCTTGTACTCTATTTCAGCACCACTAACATAATCATGTGTGAGAGCAAACTATAAAATGGTCATATTAAAAATTAATATAAAAACTAATTACCCTTAGGAGAGTAGCTTCACAGAACAATCCAGTATTTCAAAGCAGGCTAACTGTTTCTCTTTTAAAATAAAATTATCATAATGTTAGTTTGAGCACTGGTAAGTTCTGAGGACATAGAGGTTCTGAAAAGAATCTGGGAACCAAATTCCAGATTTCTGTCTCAGAGGAAAAAACTGTCTAGATCATCTGTTATCTGTGTACGTACTGGGTTGCTAATCTGAATGTTATCACAAGAAAATGAGAGTTTAAAAATTGGTAATATGAAACAAACAAAATAATATGAAAACATTATAATAGTTGGATGGCACATTTATTATCTTTTATTTTATTTATAATAAGAGGGACAGTGCATGGTTATACTCAGAGAAACATGCATCCGTATTTCCCTGAAGTACCAGGCTTTTAATCTTGGGAAAAATGAATGAGGATTCTGCATTTACCTGTAATCCTTTACAATAAATTTCCTTTCTGTTTCCACTATATCATTTAGACTGACTTAAAATGTGATATGAATTCATTCGTTCATTCACCAATCATTTCTGAATGCATACTTTTACCAAACAGTGTACTTTTTTTTGGAAACGGAGTCTCACTCTGTCACCCAGGTTGGAGTACAGTGGCGCAATCTCAGCTCACTGCAACCTCCGGCACCCACCCCGAGTTCAAGCGATTCTGCCTCCTCAGCCTCCTGAGTAGTTAGTTGGGATTACAGGCGCATCATCCTACCTGGTTAATTTTTGTATTTTTAGTGGAGACAGAGTTTCACCATCTTGGCCAGGCTGGTCTTGAACTCCTGACCTTGTGATCCACCTCCCTTGGCCTCCCAAAGTGTTGGGATTACAGGTGTGAGCCACCGAGCCTGGCCCAAACGCTGTACTTTTATATAAATATGAGGGAGTCACAGTGTAATGGAAGAGACAGACACATAAATAAATTATTACAAGACAATGTAGTATTGCAAATGTATTTATGACGTGTTTGAGAAGCACGACAAACAGCAATTAATTGATGGAGACAGGAAAGATTTCACAAAAGAGACGACGTTGAAGCTTGATCTTGCAATGTGGCAGTTTCATGCTGATTTTATAAATTGCAATAAATATTTGATAACTATGAGCTTGAGTACTCATTTGCAACAATGTGTGTCAAGATAGTAAAATTCATTTTAATTTATACTGAAAATACTATCACTTGTATCCATCAAATGAAAAGTTGATAATCACTTCCGCCAACTATTTATTCTTACGATGTCTGTTGATTCCGCTTCAATCAGGTGTTTGTCCCCAACACTTTGGTAAAACTCAGTATCATTCCTAATCTCCACGTTTCTAACTTCAAACATAATTTCTCAGTCCTTGTTTTACTTGACCTGTCGGCAGCATTTGGTAAGATTGATAGATTACTCATGCCTCCCTGAAACATTTTCTGTACTTGGTTTCAGTGAAACCTTGTGTGCCTCATTTGTCTTCTATCTTTCTGACCACTCCTTTTCAGATTCTTTCTGATGGTTCCTCCTTTTCTTTCATATAACTAAATGTCAGAGTGCTGTTCTCAAACTGCTTGTCTTTACTCGCTACACTCAATCCCTAAGTGATATCAGTCAATATCTCAGCTTGAAACAGCATCTGTATGCTGCTCCACATCCTTCTCACGGCCCAAAATTCTGTGGTGTACTCTAAACAGTTATCCCAACCTCCCGTTCAGCATCCCTACTTGTAATGTTTAGAGAACACCCCACAGTTAAACATGTCAAATCTGAACTCCTCATATTTCCCTCTAAACTGACTCCTCCTGTGGACTTCCTTATCTGATACGGTTTGGATATTTGTCCCCTCCAAATCTCATGTTGAAATGTGATTCCCACGTTGGGGGTCTGGCCTAGTGGGGGACGATTGGATCATTGGACAAATCCTTCATGAATGGTTTAGCATCATCCCTTCATGATAAGCGAGTTCTTGCGCAGTTCACCCAGGAGATCTGGTTGTTTAAAAGTCTGGGGCCTCACCCCTACTTTCTTTCTCCTGCTCTTGCCATGTGACATGCCTGCTGTCCTTTCACTTTCTGCCATAATCAGAAGCTTCCTGGGGCCTCACAAGAAGGTAAGCATGATTCCAGAACCATGTTTCCTGTATAACCTACGGAACTGTGAGCCAATTAAAACTTCTTTCTTTATAAATTATTCAGTCTCAGGTATTCTTTTGTAGCAATGCAAAAACAGCCTGACACACCATCTTAGGTAAGGGATAATTCAATTATTTCAGTCGTTCTGGACAAAAAAAAATTTGGACTGACTCCGTCTCTGATTCTTCTCTTACTCTCAGAAGCCACATCTTATCCATTACCAAACCCTGTCACCTCTAGCTTCAAATTACACCTGGAATTTGATAACTTCTAGGCACCTTCACTTTTCTTGTCTAAATCACCATTATATCTTGCCTAGATATGTGTAATAACCTCCTAACTTGTCACCTTAATTCTAGCTGAGGTTTCTTCACTTTATTTTCAACATTGGAGCTGTAGCAATCTTGTCAAGTCAGATTGTTTCCATGCTAAGAACTTGTTAATATCTCTCCATGTCACTTTGAGTGGAACGTTTTGCTATTCATCACAAAGTCCTATGTGACCTATTGTCTTTCTGTTATCACATTTGACTCCAGTCTCTCCAGCCTTCTTACTGTTCCTTACACGTGCCAGGCATGCTCCCACCTCATGTATTTGCGCCTGTTCTTCTTCTTGGAATTAACCTTGTGTATATCAGCATGGACAGATATCTTCCTTCCAGTTATTACTCAAATTTCACATTTTCAATGAAATCAGAGAAATATGTTATTGTATTTTCTAAAATTTTTTTTAGAAATTTTTCTAAACTCTTTCTAAAATTTTCATTTCCATCTCAGTTATTTGTATCCCCCTTCCTTGCCCTATTTTTCTCCTTAGTAATTGTAACTAACACTATAACACTGTGTAATTTATTTATTTATCTTTTTTCACTTTCTGTCTTTTCCATTAGAGTATGATCCATGATGGCAGGGATTTTTGTATGTTTTCTTCATTACTGTTTCTTTAATATTTAGAAGCAGTGCCTGACACATAACAAATGATCAATAAACATAGAGATACAATACAGCATAGCGATTCAGCAGTATGAAAATTAGTACCACTAGGCCAGGTGTGCTGGCTCATGCCTTTAATCCCAGCACTTTGGGAGGCTGAGGAGGGCAGATCACGAGGTCAGGAGATTGAGACCATCCTGGCTAACATGGTGACACCCCATCTCTACTAAAAACACAAAAAATTAGCCACACGTGGTGGTGGGCACCTGTAGTCCCAGCTACTCAGGAGGCCGAGGCAGGAGAATGGCATGAACCTGCGAGGCGGAGCTTGCAGTGAGCTGAGACTGTGCCACTGCACTCCAGCTTGGGCAACAGAGCGAGACTCCATCCAAAAAAAAAAAGTAGTACCACTACTAAATATTTACTCAGCTGGGTTCTGAGGAAGTTACTACAGAGGAAATGTGGAAATATGTATAGCTCTTGCCAAATCAGAGGCCCTTTAAACTGAAAGGAGGAGAAAAGCAATACATCAAGGTATGGAATCTGGCACAAAGTCTTGACTGCTTTCTTCTCAGGCCAAAATTTCAGTTGGGATGTTCAGGTGGTGGCAGATCTGAAGCTGAGCCTTATGAGATGCCAACATTCTTGCCATAAAGAAATGTGTTTCCCAATTACTCTTCTAATTGTTCTGAAACCTTCCCCAATTTTAATTATTGTCAAACACTCATTTTTTGCCTTTATATTTTTAATTGGCATTATTCAGTCCACTAAAGAATTTGCTAATATACAAGTGGTCAACCTTATGTGTAATATTGTAATTTCCACAATTTCATGTTCTATTTCCTTCCAGAAATTTATACAAAATGTCTCTATTGTGTCTTACTCTGTTCAGTTCCGTTGTTTATAAATGGGGTAGCTTACAAACAACACAAGTTTATTTCTCACAGTTTTGGAGGCTGGGAAGTCCAAGATCAGGGTGCCATCAAATTTGATGTGTGAGGAAGGCCCACTTCCTGGTTCATAGGTGGTGACTTCTCACTTTTCATGTGGTGGAAGGGCCGGAAGGAGATTTCTAGGGCCTCTTTCATAAGGGAGCAAATCTCATTCATGAGGGATCCACTTTCATGACTTAATCATCCCCCAAAGCCCTACCTCCTAATATCATCACATTAATGGTTAGGATTTCAACATATGAATTTTGCAGGGAAACAAACATTCAAGACCATAGCACATCAAAATATAAGAAATTAATTCCCTTAGCTTTTAGTGTCAATAACAGAAATACCATTAAAAACAGAATAGTTGTTTAGTTGTTGAGATAATAACACAATGCAAAATTTTATAATTTTGAACATAATTTCAACTAAAATTAGCAATAAACTATGCTGGATTTCTTTATCTTATGAAATACTATTTTCAGTTGGATTTTTAAAAACTGTGTATTTTGACTATTGCATGTTTTAGGTATTCTACCTTACAAAACACATAATGCTGAGCTCTCAGTGGCTTATCTGTATGGACATTTCTCATTTACACAAAAGCCAAATACCACAGTTGAGGTGAGAGGTTTCCTACTCCATGCAAGTATTCAAGGACTACGACTGATGGGGTCTCTGCTATCTTCAAAACATGGCTTCTATGGTCAACTTAGGCATTTAAAATCTAATTAAAGGCAAAGAAGGAGAGAATAGAGAAACATACAGGGAGTTTTTAATGGACTAGGCTTAGATATGGCATATATCATATCTACATTCTTGCATTAGGTTATTCTCACACTGCTAAAAAGAACTACCTGAGACTGGGTAATTTATTTAAAAAAAAAAAAAGGTATATTTGACTCACAGCTCTGGAAGCTGTACAGGAGGTGTGACTGGGAGGACTCAAAAAGCTTACAATCATGGCGGAAGGTGAAGGGGAAGCAATCATGTCTTACCATGGCAGAGCAGGAGAAAGAGAGCAAAAGGGGAAGTGCTACACACTTTTAAACATCCAGATCTCCTGAGAACTCACGCACTATCACAAGAAGGGCAAGGGGAAGTCCACCCGCATAATCCAATCATCTCCCAGCAGACCCTACCTCCAACACTCAGAATCACAATTCAACATGAGATTTGGGTGGGGACACAGAGTCAAACCATATCAATTCAATAGGCCAACACTCAGACTTTTGGCCAAATTTTCTATTGTCAAGAAAGGCTGGAAGATGTGTATCAGAAACACAGGAAAAACAGATTTTATTAAATGTATCCAGTCTCTTCACATTCTCTTTTTAGTCACTAAATATCCTTTTTTCTTTTGCTCTCACATAAAGAACACATTCTTCCACTCCCTCAAAGTTCTATTCAGTGACCACATTCAGATCAAAGTCCAGTATTTTCTAGCGATGTGAAAACTCTTCATTAAGTCCAAATGCGGCTCTTCATTAATTGGCAACTCCACTTCCACGCTTTACTTCCACATCACATATTCAATTTATGAAGGTAGTGAAATAATATAATAACTCCATTAAAAGCTTCCATTCAGAAGAGGAAAAAACATGACTATGGCAAGAATTTATGAAATCTTGCAGGGAAACATTTTGAAGGGTCCCTACACATCTGGAAGAGAAAATTCCTTTATTAGACTAAGTCTAGTTTTTGGGAACTCTCCCTTATCCATTGCTCTCCCTGGCCCACTCCCTGCAGGCTATTGAAATATCTTCCTTGATCATTATCCTCTATAGACACACCTGAGGTTGATATGGAAGTTTAGTCCTTCCTTTGCTATTGTAGAGGCTTTGAAAGCCTGATTCCTGTTTCAGTAGAAATCTGCACCCTTAATTTTATCTTTGTTATAGAGCTGGGTCTCACGGTCATTTGTCCCTCAAAAGCTACTTCATTTTTACATTCTATTTTTGGAAATGTAGTGGCAGTTACATTTCCAACTCTTTCAGCTCCACAATTTTTGTACTTTTAAAATTCTCTTTGATTTATTGAGCCAGGACTAGAAGTAGGATGCATCACTTTCACCCACAACAGGTGGACCAGTGAGCTGGACATTAGTCACATGGCCATTGTCATATCCAACTTCAAGAATGATTCAAAACTGAAGCCTAGCTGCGAACCCAGCAGAAAAGAAAACCAGCTTAATTAGCAGCCATCCAGTTTCTACCATAACTAGTAAGTTTGAAGGATTATTACATTTTGTAGAGTGAATTTCTGTTTTTTGTTTTTTCAAGGTTTCATGCTAGAGAAGATGAAGACAAGAAAGTCTCTAACTTCTGTGAAATATATCATGTATATGAGAATTCCATTTTCTGAAAACTCTTGCTGTACTATTAATAGCATGACTTCCAAAGTCAAAATAGAAAGCAAATACTATAATTTTGAAAAAGTAAAAACACATTTTGCCCTATCTTTTTAAATCATGCATTCAGAATCATGCAATTTGAGCTTCACTTTGTGTCTGCCTTCCCCACAACACTCTTAAGCGGTTTTCATTGTTATATATCCATACCAATCTTGGTAAATGTTCAAGACCCAGAGAAATAGAAGAGAATGTAGAGACATTCTCATAAATTTTTTTAAAAAGTAACTAATAAGTCATAATATCACTAAAATCAACATTGTGTCTTTAATAAAATGCTTAATCATTGGAAGAAACACGTGTTGTGTGACAATATGTTTTTCATTGTGAAAGTACAACATCATTGAGTTACATTATCTTTTCCATTTATATATAAATGACTAGTATAAAGAATTTTTTATTCAGAAGTTCCAGGAGCAATCTTGGAATGAGAACAGAGACTATAGAATGTTGGTGTGTATTGCATCACGTTCCGAGATAGGTTTTCCTTGAAAACACTTCAGGTTCCAGCTCTTCATAGTATTTTAGCTGAAAGTGATATAGCAGTTAAGAAATCACTTAGGCAGATAGCAAGGGTGTGGGAGTCCTCGGTAAGGCTTTTCTTTTTAACGAAAAGCAGCCCCAAACTATTTTCCTTTCTAATGAAGAGCAGCCTGTAAAGTGGAGCAGCAGACATAAACAAGCAAGCTGGGAGCATGCACGGGTGAATGCCAGCAGGAACTCGAAACTAGACATGTTCAAGATGGCAGCTCCATCTTCTTCTCTCTTTGTCAGCCACATAACTGTAAGGAGCAGACAAGGTGCCACCAATCATCTGGAAAGTCTATTTGCTTAATAAGACTAGGGTGGGGCGACCAGCCTTCCCATGCACTATGTAAATGCCTTACCTGATAGAACCAGTCTGTGAGCCCTATGTAAATCAGACACCACCTCTTCAAACTGGACTATAAAATCTGCAGCATTTGCCACCAACCAGCCCTTTCCACTCAGTGATCCCTCTCTCTATGGAGAGAGCTGTTTCTACTTTCTCTTCTCTTCTGCTTATTAAACCTTTGCTCCTAAACTCCTCGTGTGTGTCCATGTCCTAAATTGTCCTGGCGCATGACGACGAATCCCAGGATACATACCCCAGACAACGTAGCTGCTTCAAAAGGACGTTTCAGGACAGAGATTTAAATGTAAATCTACTCAGAGACTTTCTGCATACAAAGAATGTATTCCTTATGACTGAAGATAGAACCAAGAGAAGAAACTAAATATTTCCATCCTAAACATCTCTAAAATTCCTTGATGGAGAATTCCCAGGACAAACCAACAAGGAGTAAAATTTGTTCATTCTCTTTAAAGGAATAATGTAGAACCTTGCAGTTTTAGCCTCTAATAGATGACCTGTGCAAAGCTAAGGCAATGACTTTTTTTTGTGAATCATCCTGAGAATTACTACCTGCAGGAGTCAGGCTTTTGTCTGTGGACTCCTTCTCAAAGTTGTCTTCTGGAATGTAAGGCAAACAACTTTGGCACAGATGTAAAAAGACAGTAGTGCTCACACTTCTGCCCTCATGGAAAGTATAGACACATTTGCTTTCTCAATTACTCAATGAGTTATATTTTCTTTTGGTTATCGCTGAGTAGCAAAAGACTCAGTATTTCTATCATATTGTTTATAATGTCTACTAGAACTATTCTTCAACCAAGTCCCATCATCATACTACAAATTGGATAAAATGTAAAGCATTTTAATTCAGTAATTTTCCTTGCCGAAACAGGAAAAAAAAAAAAAAAAAAAAAAGAGGAAGAGTTTTATTTCCCATTGACTAGCATGGACTTGGGACCTAAAATTAGGATTTTTTTTTCAATCATTGAAGCTTGGATTCTATCATTCATTAATTTTATCTTTATCATACATTTTATTTTCACTAGTTGCCACAGACTCAGTGATTCTAAATATATAGTTCCGTCAGCTCAGGACATTTGCAATAAGCATTTTTCCCCTTGATTATGGCATAGACAATCTTTAGAGAGTTGCACAAAGCCTATACTATTCATTCCATTTTTAATTCATCCCTCCAAATTAATGGTTTCCATTAATTAGACAACAAAAACTAAAAAGGAAAAAATGGAGGGCACAGTGTTTTTCATTGAAAGGTGCGTGCTTTAAGAGATGTTAAGCAGTTGGACCAGATTTTAATGCATTCTCAGATAGGTTTTAATTAGGGTTGGCATATGAACTGAATAGTTCTATAGTACCCTATACATGAAAGGTTCTTTTTAATACTAAAACCTAGAACATGTAATTAGTGTTAGAAATGAAAACATACAAATGGCATATTTTCAGGCCAAAAGAATACTAATTCAGACCTCATTTCTAGCAGGTTTCCAGATCACACTGACTGTCATTTCCGATCTGTACTGTAGTACCATATTTCACAAAATGTCAATGTTTGGATATCTAATAGGTAAACAAAAGGTATAAGGACAATATCTTTGTTCTTATTCAACTGGTAATTTAATCACCAATTAATTTACTTTTTATAACTACATGGGTTTTATATTCTGTAACTCTTCAAAATGTACCATATGTGCCAGCTGAGAGAATCAACCTGATCTGAAAGATGGTGAAGAGTCTCAATAACCACAAAGTTTAAGTAGATTGACTAGACAACAATTTTGCAAGTGGCTCAAGAGCAACAGTGCCTATCATTAAGAAAGCTATTGACCTGTTCCTTAGACAACAAATATAACTTACTTCAAAGGACACATCCATCTGGCCTACTGAACAATTAGGTAGAAGAATTCTTATAACCCCTTTGATGTGGTACCAGAGACACAGAAATAAGTTACTTTAAAATATTGTTCTACCCCACACTTTATAAAGCATTCAGACAA
The DNA here is from genome assembly GCF_000951045.1 of Mandrillus leucophaeus. Classification (NCBI taxonomy): domain Eukaryota; kingdom Metazoa; phylum Chordata; class Mammalia; order Primates; family Cercopithecidae; genus Mandrillus; species Mandrillus leucophaeus. The sequence continues at coordinate 915,378 of NW_012098432.1, read as the reverse complement.
AAACTAAAACTGTTTTAAAGCACTACTAGTAATTTATGGTCAGAGAAAATAGAAACACTGGGAAACCGATTCTTGAAGAAGAATATATTTTTAATTCATATCAAAATTAACAACTTGAATATTTACATGCAAACGTATATTGTTAAATGACTAAAAGATCTTGCAAATTTTATGATGGAATAAAAAATGTGACTGGGGGAGTTTCTACTCAATACGAAACTACAGAGTAGATAAGTACATCACTAGAAATATCATTATCAACATCAGCATTAGCAACATACAAGATTATTTTTAAGCATGCTGTTTCACATGCACTATTAGAAAGAAAGAGCTTGAAAGGATCTTGTCTTATTGAAACTTATAGACTAACTTGGGAAATGGTTAGGATTACTTTACATCGGGGATCAGTATACCTTTTGCTGTAAAGATTCTGACAGTAGTGGGCAGCCAGGGTCGGAGAAGGATCCCAAGATGGCGGGGCGAAAACTTGCTCTAAAAACCATTGACTGGGTAGCTTTTGCGGAGATCATACCCCAGAACCAAAAGGCCATTGCTAGTTCCCTGAAGTCCTGGAATGAGACCCTCACCTCCAGGTTGGCTGCTTTACCTGAGACTCCACCAGCTATCGACTGGGCTTACTACAAGGCCAGTGTGGCCAAGGCCGGCTTGGTGGATGACTTTGAGAAAAAGTTTAATGCCCTGAAGATTCCTGTGCCAGAGGATAAATATACTGCCCAGGTGGATGCTGAAGAAAAAGAAGATGTGAAATTTTGTGCTGAGTGGGTGTCTCTCTCAAAGGCCAGGATTGTAGAATATGAGAAACAGATGGAGAAGATAAAGAACTTAATTCCATTTGATCAGATGACCATTGAGGACTTGAACGAAGCTTTCCCAGAAACCAAATTAGACAAGAAAAAGTATCCCTATTGGCCTCACCAACCAATCGAGAATTTATAAAATTGAGTCCAGGAGGAAGCTCTGGCCCTTGTATTACACATTCTGGACATTAAAAATAATAATTACAAAAAAAAAAGATTCTGACAGTAAATATTTTAGACAATATGGTATGCTGCAGCTATTCAATTCTGCCATTGTAGCATGAAAGCAGTCATAGATAATATATAAGTGATTTGATATATTTGTATACCAATAAAACTTCATTTATTGATAGAAACTCAAATTTAAATTTATATTATTTTTCACATGTCATGAGATATTTTTCTTTGGTGTTTTTCCAACCATTTAAAAATGCATAAATCATTCTTAGCCTGTGGGCTGTTGAAAAACAGAAAGTGGCCTGAATTTAGTCCATGGGACATAGTTTGCAGATGTTTACTCTATATTATAATTTGCCTGGGATTGTCTCAGTTTGCATCTGTTGACCTGGCACAATTATTAATAGCTCCCTCTTTAAATCTCTAAGTGTTCTGATGGGAGTAATAAATTATATGATCACCTTAGCTATGGTGAAAATGTATCAAAACAAAAAGTCAACAAAGTCATGCAACATACACAGCTTTGCAACAGAATTACATTATACAAATATTTTATTTGTAAATGCCAGTCAATTCATGCTATTGAATATAAGTGCTATTTGTGATCTGACTTACATAGTGTACATTTGAAGGCATAATTGAGTAAATGAGGGAAGGCATTCACTAGCTAAAGAAAGAATCTACCACTTGAGAAAACTGCATGAAACAAATGATAATTAAGTTAGTCTGAGATGAGCTGAAGGGGTATCCAGAAGAAGAAGACTTAAAACAAATGGAACAAACCTTCTTTGTTACATTGTTAGAATATTATTCATGAAATGTTTTGACACAGGTTAAGCAGTCAAGTTTAATATTTGAGAACATTACTGAAGATAAGTGGAAATTGACATGGTCAGTTAAGGAAAACAGAAATATTTTGGCATGAATTTTTTTTCAGGAGTTAAATGAGTTAAAAAGTGAACTACCGGATACATAACAGAAAGCTGGCATCTTGGGAAGTCTCATGCCTCAAAAGTATTTTCATCCCAAGTCTGCATAATTAATCCAACACTGATTTTACAACGATCAACACAATGTACAAGATACTTCTTCCAGTCTCAGTATTCTGCAATCACACTTCCTGGTTAGATCCAAAGCCCTGTGAATTTTCCATAGAAAGGTTTTCTTTGTCACTGAAATGACCAATAATGACAACATAAACTTTAAGCTGACAGCCACGGTTTCGTCAGGAGGATGCACAATTCAAAGAACATATTTTCTTCATCCAGCTCAAATGTTAACATGTACCATGAAGATAAAAGCACCAGTTTGTACCCCATGAAGACAAAAAGTAATGATATGCTTCAAGGAAAAGCATGATATGTGGTTTTGCAACCCATGGTAAAAACTCATAGTCAACACCATGAGATACCACAATACGTCCATAATTCACTCATGCTCTCTGTTGTTTGGACCAGTATGACTCTGTAAAATGGCTTACTATTATAAATAATGATAAAGGATTTCTGTCGTGGCTTTCCTCCTATATTATTTTATTGTATTTATTATTTTCTTCATCTAAACATCAGGCTCCCTTGCTACACATTACACGTGGCGCAGAGTCTGGGAACTCCAGGATAACTCAAAATCATCATGTACCATGAGGACTGAAATCCAGAGCTCTGTCCAAATTGTGTTCCATTGGTTCCATGACTTTATCCTTTCCTGACTGCAAATTTGCTGTACGGTTTAAGAAAACCACTCATTAATAACAATAGAAAAAATTATCATACCATGAGGAAAAGAAAAATAAAAACATAGACTGACAAAATCATAAAAGAGAAATCAATCTTCATGACAAATAAGAAAGTGTTATTTACAGCCTAATCAAAGAGACATGGAAAAAGATGTATATAGTACAGCATCATATACAGATAACTCATTGCGTAGCTGAGGATAATTTTTACTAAGACCATTTTCTCCTTCTCTGGAAAAATCTTTTGGTACATTCTGCTGAAGTGCCCAGATATTAGTGTCTAATCCCTACAACAAATGTCTCCTTTCACTGACTTCCTGGACCCAGTACATTTGGCTCCCCGATGTGATCAATTGGCAGAGGACATGCACTTGGAAGTGTTCACACTATAACGAGACTATAACTGAGACTAGAATCTCACTTTCTACTTGGATACAGTGCTAGGTGTTAAAAATATTTATGCCTGGCATCAAAAAGAATATAATAGTTGCACTACTTAAAGTCAGTTTATATAAGCAAATATCTTTTTAGATTTGTGTTCTATAAAAATGAAAGCTAAATTTAACATAAAAGCCAAAGTTTAATACATTAAAAATTTCAAATACTACAATGTACATGTTTGGTTAATGAAATTTTCGAACATCTTAAGTCTCTTTGCTGAATTCTTTGGATATTTTTATGCAAGTTACAGTTAACAAAATCATAGTTATTTTTCTATTTTTTGAAGCTTTCATGCTAAAAGTTGATGTTGGCTTAAAACAAGAAACCAACAAAATCTACTTCTTGTTTTGCAACTTCTTTAATTGGAAAAACTTTTAACTTTTTTTCTTGAACATGAATTTGCCTGTCTTATAACTCTAGATTAAGCATATATAAGTCAGTTTATATATACAAACAGTAGTTAATACTTTGGGTTGCTTTTCAAGTACAGATTTGTTACATTGTTCACACTTATTTCTTATATATTCCTCACAGTAACCCTAAAAAATAAGAACTATTATTATGTCCACTTTGCAGGTGGAGAATCTCAGGTATAAAGAGACAAAATAATCATGAGTAACTGGTGCAACTAGGTTTAAAATAAGCAGTCTGATTCCAGAGTCAGTTCTTTTTAATCACCATTCAACGCTGCTCTCTTGTATTTTATTCCTAAAATGACATGTTTGCAAATCTTAAAAATTCTAGTATGATAGAGTGATTGATATAATTAACTAAACTATACCAGAGTATGAACCCTCTGTCAAATCTATGTATCAACTGTCACATACACGTGACCTGTTGTATGTACTACATTTGCAAACAGACAACAAATAAATTCATTTAGGTATGGAATCAGAATAAATTTCTATTATCCAGTGCTGCCAGACAAATTTAAACTTGCTGCTACTTCAACCGCACCACCTCTCTTGAGGAATGCATTCATTACTTTTGCACTCTATTGAGGTCATAGAATTTTAAGAGAATCACTTGTTCTTCTATCTGTTGAATCTATTGCTGATATCCAGAAACTATTGGCTATAACTTTGAGAAAAATGACAAGGTTACTACTCCCGTTATGCTCTCATTATATGTGACTTTTCAGGTCAGCATCTATAGAGAATACAAGCAATACGGAATCTGCATTTACAAAACTTCTGGTTGCAGGAAGAATATGGTTCACTACTATCAATAACTTGAGATAACATCACTTGTATTTTAAACTTTATTAATGGATTAAATCTAAAAATATTTTTAATTTGAAATCATAGTACAAATGTCCAACCTTTGAATCTTAACCCTTGTTTAATCATGACCTTTTGTAAAAGGATAATTTTAAGGCAAGGTATTACATTAAAATGTCATTCTAACAGTTAATTCCATTTTGTAGTCTCATTTTAATACTATATTAAAAGTCAGGTAAAAACTTTCACCCCAGAGCCCCCAGAAAGGAAGACAGCCCAGCTAACACCTTCATTTTAGCCCAGTAAGACCCATTTTGGAGTTCTGGCCTCCAGAACCGTGAGAAAATGAATTTGCTTTGTTTTAAGCCATTACATTTGTGGTAATTTGACAGAGCAGCACTAGGAAACTATTACAACATCCAATTTCATTTTATTCTACTGTCTTTTCCCTTATATACATACATCTATATATAAAGAGAAAAGGAGGGAGAAGGAGAGTAAGGGACAGAGGGAGGGAGAAGAAAAAACTATAGGCTTCCATAGTTGAGAATATGTTAATGCATGTCCTTATTAAGTATAGTTCAGTTCCCACATGCACTTCTTTTGTTCTCATCTACTAAGTAATATGCAATCTTAATAGGGAACTTTAAAAATTAAAGTTAAATAGACTAAAAAATTAAAGTTAATAAATGCTTCTTTTGGATTAATTAACTATACAAATAGAGAACAGAGTGCAAATCAGTTTGGGCCTCCCCTGGGATGCTATTAAAGAAAGAAATGTTGCTGTCATTTTCACTAGAATGAGATATAATTTTGGTTCCATCTCCTCATTCAGTCTGTAATACATAAGAACTCAGACACCACTGTGTTTCAGTAATAACTTAATGTCTTACCTGAAAACACAAATATGAGACATTCTGATAAATTAAACCAATATCTATTGAAATTAGGGTTTAGGAAAAATGCTCCCTTGTGATAATTACAAAACAAGCTGTTTCTAGCAGTAAACTTTATCTGTTTTATTTTGAGGACGATTAACGGTCCTATTGAAATAATTTTATAGCTCTAAAATGTAGTTTCCTTTTGTTAACCCAATATAAACCTTTCTCACAAATAAAAAATTAAGCCAAGAATGCTGGTTTCATTCTTTTGCTTCTAGAAAAATTGATAATGAGCCAATTAATAATTAGCCAACAGATAATTATGTATAGCTTAAGAGGACATCTTGCTTTTTTAATGTCTTAATAAATTTCAGTTATCATCAGGTACCTTGAAACAGTGATGATTTTGATTCAACATGGGAAGTTTGATTAATAAGAATATGAGTTATCAAATGATAGCAGTATTAACACAATTTGCATAGCTTAGTCTTCATATATGATACTTTTAAAAAAGGACCTGTAAAATTTTTGTAGCAACTTTGTGTGTGCCATATTCAAAAACAATCCAGTTAGCTAGTTTGCATTTGTAAAATTTCACTGCTAAATTATCATTTTAATAAGATTGCAATCATATTGAAAAGATAACATACAATCCAATATAGACTAAACATACTACCATAAAACATAGCCTTAAACATTCTAGGGATTTATTCTCTGCAGTGTTGTTGCCCATGGTGTCTTTTTTTGGCAAACACATATGGGTAACTAATGGCCACAACCAGATAAATAGAGCCCAAATGGCCTCTTTTTCTAGGGCTGAGCATTTGAAAAGGAGTTAGGTTGATACTTTAGCATTTTCAGTTTTCTTTTTTTCTCCCAATAATTTCTAACCACTCTGTAGTTACAATAGTTACCTTTAAAATGCAACAATTAAATCTTACTGTGGTAAAAGTCTTGATTTTCTAGACCTGGAGATCTTTTAGCAAATGTTCATCCTTTCATGTGAGTCTTAACTTGTGAGAAGATTATCAATCTTTCAAAACGCCTTAAGTATTAAAACAATGAGATACCCCTACATATTTCCTAAAATAATCAAACTGTGGAGCAACAGAAACTCTCATTAATTTCTGGTTGGAATGCAAAAGATTACAGCCACTCTGGAAGAAAGTTCGTCAGTTTCTTACAAAACTAAACATACTCTTACCATAAATCCAGGAATTGCACTCCTTGATATTTATCCAAAGGAACTGAAAAAAAAAAGTATGTTTCCAAAAAGCCAGCACATTGCTGTTTACGACTTTATTCATAACTGCCAACCAAGATGTCCTTCAGTAGGTGAATGGATAAGTAAACGGTGGTACATCCAGACAGCAAAATATTATTCATCACTAAATAAAATGAACTATCAAGCCACAAAACGATAAAATGAACTATCAAGCCATGAAAAGACATAAAGAAAACTTGAATGCATATTGCTAAGTAAAAGAAGCCAATCTGAAAAAGCTAAATACAGAATGACTCCAACTATATGACATTATGGAAAAGGAAAAACTATAGAGACAGAAAAAGTATGAGTGGTTGCCAGAAGTTAGTGGGGAGAGAGGGATCAATAGACAGAGCACTGTGGGGTTTTAGAGCAGCGAAATTATTCTGTATGATACTACAGTGACTAATATGTGTCATTATACCCTTGTCCATCCTACAGAATATACAACACCAAGAGTGAACCCTAATACAAATATGGAGTTTGGGTTACCAGTTCATGTCAATGTAGGTTTGTTGGAACAATGTACCACTGTGATGAAAGACGTTAGTTGTGGGGAAGGTTGTGAGTGTGTAGGGAGACACGAGGAATATGGAAACTCTCTGTACTTTCTGCTCAATTTTGCTGTGAACTGAAAACTTCTCTAAAAAATAAAGTTTATTAATTAAAACAATGTTTTAAGCAGGTCTGTGATGGTCCATGGAGAAAATGACAGCAGTAGGCTTGACCACCACTGATACAGCCCATGTCAAGTGTGCCCAGGGTGACCCAGAGCTCAGCTGGTGTGTAGAAGGCCCTCATGTATTTTGCCAAGTTTCCCAGGGTGGGAGTGAACACACCAAGCGCCTTCCTGAAGTCACACCACAAAGAGCATGAGATGCCTAAGTTCATTGCCTTCTCCGCATTGGGTCTGAGACCTTTCCCTACAGGGATGGTAACCGTACTCTATTCTACAACCCTCCATGTACCTGCTTCCAATCGGCTATCATGATGAATAAAGAGAACCTGGACCACTCCATGGACACCAGGGGACACATCACTCTTTTCGACCATTACTCTGCATGTGGGAAAAAAAAAACTGTCAAATGATAACTATCTCTTTGCTTTTGACAGAAAATAGCCTGAATACATAACAGATTTTTTTAAAGTACTAAAACTTTTAATTAACTAATTTATTCATTTTGAAAATGGGTACAGATCACTGACATTTTTCCTTTGTAAACATCCTTAATTTGGGAGAGATTATACACAAACTTTGAGGATCTTACAGATCATTTACTGAATTTATTAAACACTCCCCAAACACAAAATTATTAGATGCAATCTAATACAAAGGATTGTAATATTGTCTTTATTTAGCTGGTGTTACTAATAGCATCAAGCTCTCCTAAGGCATTTTTTTTCTGCTTAAACTGTAGTACCTGTAATGATGTGTCTTTATAACAAAGTTGGTTGCATTTCCTCAAGTCAACTTACATTAAAGCCAAACCTACACCATATATTACTACAAAGAGTAATTCCCTAACAGTAGAATGAATGTAGAACACCAATGATTAGTTTGATTTATTTTCAGTATGCCACAATGTTCTTTGAGGAAATATTTATCCAGCACATTCCCACGGCATTCAAATCCTGTATTGTTAATTGTTTTGCATCAAAGCCAAATAATTTGATAGGTTAACAAAAAATAACAGGGTTAAATTAGAAAAAAACAAATTCCTTAACTTTCAAAGTAATTATTATTAAAATACTATTAAAAAGTATGCAACGTAATTGCATCACACATGTATGCAAGTGCGCGTGCACGCGTGCACACACACACACACATACACACACTATAGTTTAAAGGAAAACTAGCATTTATAACAGTGGTCAAACTGAAGGGAATAAAAGAAACAGCAATTGAAAATACGGCTACCTAAGTATCCAGTGAGTCACTGAGGAAGTAAGTGAGGTACGTTGCTGAGGGCATTAACACTTTTGTGGTCATTACTCACCATAATGATAATTTCAGAAACAGTATCTTAGCAGCAGATAAGAAGTGATATTAAATGAGCCTAATTTATTCCTCGACTGGATCTAACAACACAATCATGTTACTAATGGCACCAGATTTAAAAACTCTTCCACATGCAAGTAGTAAATGAAAGTAAATACTGTATTTAATCTGTAAACCAAACACATACTACTAGTTCAAATCATACAGATTTAGGCACTGGGCTGTAGATAGAGACATAAGAGAATAAACTAAACACATTTTCACATATTTCATTTCTTTTGCCATCAGCTTAGCTCTGTTACTGTTCAATCTGAAAACAACCTCTTTAACAATAACATCAGATAATTGAGTTATAAATAGATGTAAAACAGTAGGAAGTGGTGCATCACCATATGTGGCTTTTATAAATTGTATGGGATGACTTCATTATTAGCACACAGCTTACCCCATGATCATTGTAAATCATTTCATTGATGAGATAATAATAATGGCTTATGATATTATCCCCTTGTCCATTGTCATAACTTTCCAGTAGGGCTCAGCAGGTAGAGAAAAAAAAATCTAACAGATTTATATCTTTCCTTTGGTGTGTGTGCATAGCAATATGCACTTATAAAAAGCTTTATAGAAGCAAGAAAATGTAGCACTCCTCTTAAAAGATGTTACCGAGAGATCAGCAAACATTTGTAAAAACTGTTGGTCAGGATTATCTGAGCTAGTTTCAGTAATGTATTTAAAACCCTTGACGATTCTGTGCTGTGTTCAGAGGAGAAAGGAAAATAAACGGCAAAGCCTTCTCCATCACTGAGCACCCACTATATGCCAGGTAGTTGGCATAACTTACCTTGCTTGATTCTCAGAGCAACCCTGTGAGGCAGATACTGTGGACATTACAAAGACATGAAAGTCGAGGCTCCACAGTGAGTAACCAGGACAAGATTGAACACAGATCAGTCTAGTTCCAGACTCCACTGGGTGCTTTCCATCATGGCCCTAAAATAACCTGAGGTAAACCAGGAAGAAATGGTGAATTAAAAAGTTAATAACTAGCATTTTAACCAGTGTTGGCATTAGTGAAGCCAAACATCTAGTAGTTCAGTGTAGTCACTGAAAGTGAGAGACTTTCATGATGGATTCTGAATAGAAGGTAACAGACTACACAACTCCCCAAGTGGTTGGCATTTAGATCAGTGCTTCTCATTCTATTTGTGATAAGGAGCTATCATTTACGTTTGTTTTAATTTCCAATCCATTGCACACTTTGTGGAAAGCAATAAAAATAAAATATTACAAAAGGAAGTGAAAAAGTAAAGCAAAATATAAAGAAAATGAACTCAATTATTTATAACTACATTTGACAAACAATCCCACTGCTCACATGCTAGGATATAGCAGCAATGTCAAAGTGCCATAAAAGTTTCTAAATGTTCACACGTGACTTCTGTTCTTATTGTGGACTCATGACAAGCTGTTCTCAGACCAATTGAGGTCAGAAGGCTTTACTGTGATGGTCATATCCAGAGAACTTGATGGAGGCCATATCACTTGTTGCTTTCCTTTCTAGAAGCACATGTACACAGTACAAAAATGTCAGAGCTTCTCAAGTTCTGGGTCATTATGCTTAGAAACTTCTGAAATCTCAGCAATTTGCACAAATGCTGCTGATTAAAACTAAAGTGAAGCATTCAGAACTTTTGAGTCATTTTATAACAACACAGTCAAATGTTTGGAATGGCCAACATATTCTGTTTTTCATGCTTCATGCTTCCTCCTCTCTAGGTCATTACATTGTTTTTCAGGAAAAATGTTTTTGATTGACTCAAGCAGTGGACAATCGACTCCCTACATTTTTTTATTTTAAATGAAACAATTACACAATTTTTTTGTCTTAAAATTAACCTTTAGAAAACAAGATTGTTAAATGTATCCTATAATCTTGTTACTTTGGAATTGTCATTTGGCCTCATTATGCCTTTAACAGTTTTCACTTTTAATCATCGACATAGTACTTTCACATATTTGTGCAAGGGACTGACAGTAATTGCTGTTTAGGAAAGTAATATATGCTTCTTTGTCAATGCAAACACTCAGACCCCAAAGTCCATTCTGTGTGCAATTTTCTATTAGTACTTAAAAAAAACACCTAACATAATGAAAAGGTGATATGAAAAAATACCACATAAATTATAACATTATATACATAATTTGAGACCCATAGTTTTCTTTTATAAACCTGACTGCTAATTGATATGAAATTTAGATTTGCATAAAAATGCTTTAATAATCATAGTATTACGTTCACCAAAACATGGAACACTTACAAAGACAAAAGCAAAATAGCACTCAATGTGACTTAAAAAAAAAAAAAAATGTTGTTAGAGCTGATGATTATGCTGCTTTCAGAGTAATGTGCTTTTCTTTATATGTAGGAGAATATATCAACAGATGAAAGTAAAATTTAAATTTCAGAACCTACATGGAATTGCAATTGTCCAATTTCATTATCATACATTTCATTATTCCAGATCATCAGATTTTAATCCCCTGTAGTCCCAATATCAAACATCAATGAGTTTTAAGAGTAGACGAGGGAAAGGGGAAGAGTGTGAAATAATACCACTATTTTACTTTGCAATAATATTCATGACCAAATATGTAATAAATACAATGTAAAATGAAATTAGTTTTCAACATGAAATGAGAATGTAGGGCTCATTGGTAGGTGTTACTAAAAAGTAAACACTACTGAAAAATCTATTAGAAAATGGCATTGAAGCCAATCATGTTTGGGTATGATGTTATGTTTTATTAATATCATCTTAAAAAACAAATTTGTATTGAACACCTTAAATAGACTGATTAATTGTGATCAAAAAGAAAATAAAAGTACTCATTTTTCGGAATTTTTACTCACATCCAGGGGAGAGTGATCTTAAATTAGCAACAGATTTCTTAAAATACATAAAACAAAAACTGCTTGGTATTCTAGCTAATGAGATAATAACAACTATTATAGTAGTATTTCATCATTTGTAAAAGAAGCAGCGTTCGCACATTTGTTGCCATTAGCAGAATGACTTTTTAATGGATATTATAATAGCTTATATCACATAATCAGACTGAGATTCAGTCTATCCTGCCAAATACAAAATTAAACAACATGTTTCTGTCTTACCAAAATGTTCATTCCACTTCCTTATAAAGCTGAAAAAGAAAAGCATTGCTTCTTCTCAATGACATGTTTGGGTAATACACACATTTGTCATTTTGCTGTGACCCACCCAACCTTTCTTCTGTAAGTTATACCCATAAAAATTAAATAGTTTAGAGTTCACTCATTAAAAACTCTTATTTCTTCAAAGGTAAATATATTTACTTAAAAATATGCAAATGTCATGCAAAAGTTTAAAAATAACAAAAACAAGTGAATTTTGTACTACTGTGGACAAATTTGCTATGTTTAAAACATAGCAAATTATGTGAACAAAATTTGGATATTTTAGTTAACCACATTGAAATGAAGTACTCGTGATAAAATTAGTTGACAGAATAAAATCTGGACTAAATTATTAGTAGCGACAGTCTTAGGATATTAGCACCATAACATGACTGATGTCAACTCCATGGACTATATTTTAAGAAAATAAGAAAATACTGGACTTCCAAAGGAAGAAGCGTAGGGGTCTGGATGAGTTTGGCCTTTAGATTGATTAAAGTAGAAGTCACAACTGGCAGCTGAACAGCAGAATCTGACCATTTGAATGTGTTTTATTTGGCTTATTTGTTCAGCACTGAACAAATTTTACAATGAATGGTAATATTTAGAAATCAGGAGATTTATCATACAAATGAGATTTCTAGGTTTTGGGGTTGGGAGTGGAATTAAAAGATCTGTCAACAGAGGCCCACATTTTCCCCTTGGCAACAATTGACTGAAGCTGGGAGCTGCTGCCTACCCTGTTCAGATAAGGTATGAATTCTCCATCTTGCCCCAGTCCCATCTCTCTCTATTACATCTTACCCTAGCCAAATGCACAGATTCATGCCCCAATATAGACTGTGTAGATGTGTGAGTTTGTTACAAATCCCTGAGCAAGGCTCTGAAAATGTGTGGTCTAGAAAGACAAGGGGATCTATGAACATACTTTTCAGTGATTTACAGATTGTTACATAGGTGAGAAACTAGATGGTAAGTTTTCACAGAAAACTTAGTAAAAGTATAGAATTTAGAGGGTTATGGGTTTTAAGGCAAGATAAGAAAAAAATATGGCTTTTAGACAGAAGTATTTAACAATAGGGAAGACTTTTTCAGACAGAGTATGCATTCCTTCACTGGAGATATTCAGGCAAAAGCTGGGTGGTCAATAGAATTTGCTACCTTAGCCTTGAATTCTGGAAAAAAAAAAAAAAGCCATTGAATTATATCTGTGTATATGAAAGTAGTATAATTTTAGTTGTTATATTGCTGTTTTACTGGAAAATTCCTTTTGCCCTGATCTTAAAGTTCTCTCCATCTTTCAGATGCCATGTAGACAGGGAAAATAGGACTTTTATAGCACAAAGATAGTTATTGCTCAGAATTTCCAAATTTTAATGTTAAACTTGTATACATACGTACATTTTCCATTAGTTTCTTCTTTATTTTATATTTGTAACCTATAGTAAGATGCTTATGAGTAAGAAAATATTGACTAGAAAATTTGTCCCATTACTTACTTAGTGAAGAGTAAAACCTAAAAGCAATGGCATTTTCTACAAAGGCAGTGAACTCATAGGCACTGGATAGAATTATGTTGTTTTTGGTCAAAAACAATGGCAAAAAATTTAATATTCTCACTCAAGAGACAGAAAGTTCTCAGCACCATTATGAATATGTGCCTTTAAAATTTTTTAATGGAATTTCATCAAGCTCTATGCCTCCATAACAGTTTGCAAGTTGTTACCACTAACTACTGCAGTTTAAGCCACTGGGAAAATCACAAACACCACTGATGCTATTTACATTTGAAGGAATTATATGAAGACTCCACTACTGCACACACCCAGAATCAAAGCTAAAGTACCCTACCCAACCAAAACCATAGATACATCTTCAGGAAAAAAAACTTTCCCTACAAAAGCCAATCCAAAAAAAATTGGAAGAAGCAACTGTTACACTAGATGCACAAATATAAATATAAGAACACAGGGAAAAAAATTTAAAACAAGAATACATGATACCTTCAGAGGAACAATAATTCTCCAGCAACAGATTCCAATGAAAAAGAAAGTTATGATATCCAGAGAAAAAGAATTCAAAATCATGATATTAAAGAAACTGACTGAGATAAAAATAAACATAGATAAATAATATAAAGAAATTAGAAAAATAAGTCAGAATATGAATGAGAAATTTACCAAAGAGATAGATAATCATAAAGAGGAACCAAACAAATTATAAAATGGAAGAATTCATTGAATAAAATACAAAACACATTTGAAACAGGCTAAATCAAGCAGATAAAAGAATTTCAGAACTTGAAGACAATTCTTTGGAAGTAACCTAGTTACACAAAAATTTTAAAAAACTAGATTAAAAAGAATGAAAAAAGTCCACTTAATATATGAGCCACCATAAAGTGATGACATGTTCAAGTTTTGGGGTGTCTCAGAAAGAAAAAAAAAAAAGGAATGGGAAACCTATTTAATTAACTTATAGCTAAAAACTTCTCAGGTCTAATAAGAGTTTAAGATATCCAGATACAGGAAACTCAGAGATCCTCAAATAAGTACAATTTTAAAAGGTTTCCACAACACATTATAATTGATCAGTCAAAAGTCAGAGATTTCTAAAAACAGCAAGAGATAACATCTAGTCATTTACAAGGGAAACGTCATCAGACTAACAATGAATTTCTCAGCAGAAACCGTACAGGTCAGGAGAAAAAAAGATGATATATTTGAAGTGCTCAAAAAACAAACAACAACAACAAAAAACTGCTAGCCAAAATACTACTCCCAACAAAGTTAACCTTCATAATGAAGAAAATACTTTGCAGACAAGAAGAAACTGAGGGAATTCATCACCACAAGCTTGGCCCTATGCAAAAATGCTTAAGGGAGTTTTACAGCTGGAAGGAAAAGGATATTTACCATTATGAAAGCACACAAAAGTGTCCAACTAGCTGGTAGATAAAACACAGTCATTCTAGTATTGGGTATATACCTACAGGAATATAAATCATTCTACCATAAAGACATATACATACATGTTCATTGCAGCACTATTCACAATAGCAAAGACATGAAATTAACCTAAATGCCCTTCAAGAGTAGATGGGATACAGAAAATATAGTACATATATGCCATGGAATACTACACAGCCATAAATCAAAAAAACAAAGATCATATCCTTTGCAGCAACAAGGATGGAGCTGCAGGCCATTATCCTAAGTGTACTAATACAGGAACAGAAAAGCAAACTTCGCATATTCACACTTATAAGTGGGAGCTAACTATTGAGTACATGTGGACACAAAAAAGGCAACATCAGATACTGGGGCTTACCTGAGGGTGGAGGATGGGAGGAGGGAGAGGATCGAAAACCTCCCCACAGGGTACTACGCTTATTACCTGGGAAATAAAATAAGGTGTACACCAAACCCCTATGGCACGCAATGTACCTATATAACAAACCTGCACGTGTACCCATGAACTAAAATATAAGTTTAAAAGCAAAGCTCAACATCACTAATCATCAGGGAAATGCAAATCAAAACCACGAGATATTATCCCAGTAAGAATGGCTATTGTTAAAAAGACAAAAACCAACAGATGTTGGTGAGCATACAGAGAAAAGGAAACTCTTATATACCGTAGCTGGGAATGCAAATTAGTACAGCCCTTATGGGTAACAGTATGGAAATTTCTAAAAAAGAAAAAAAAAACTAAAAATAGAACTGCCATATGCTCCAGCAATCCCACTACTGGTATTTATCCAAAGAAAAGGAAATCAGTATATTAAGGAGATACCTGTACTCTCACATTTACTGCAGGACTATTCACAATAGTAAAGATATAAAATCAACTTAAGTGCCCATTAACAGATGAATAGATAAAGGAAATGTGGTATATATACAAAGAAATGCTATTCTACCATAGAAAAAAGAAATCCTGGCCGGGCGCAGGACTTCCAGCACTTTGGGAGGACGAGGCAGGCGGATAACGAGGTCAGGAGATCGAGACTATCCTGGCCAACATGGTGAAACCCCGTCTCTATTAAAAATACAAAAATTAGCCGGGCGTGGTGGCGAGTGTCTGCAGTCCCAGCTAATCGGGAGGCTGAGGCAGGAGAATCGCTCGAACCTGGGAGGCAGAGGTTGAAGTGAGCGGAGATCGCACTATTGAACTCCACTCCAGCTTGGGCAACGAGAGCGAAACTCCGTCTCAAAAAAAAAAAAAAAAAAAAAGCAAAAACTAGAATGAAGAAATCCTGAAAGGTGAGGGATTGGCCAACTACCCACAGCCAGGAAATACCTCTCCCACTGAGAGAAACCAAAATATTCAGTACACCATCACACTTTAAACGGATCTTTTGAAAAAACAACAATAACAAAAACACTGAAAGTCAATAGAGAGGTGATGCCGACATCAAAGTTGAAGGGGAAGGAAGCTGGGAAGCGTGCACAGAGCTGCCAAGCACCAGGACTGGTTCCAAGTCCTGAATAGGTCCCCAGTCCTGAACAGGTCCTAAAACGGGGGTGAACGAAGGAACTCTGGGGCCCCACATTCCCAGTGTAGACATCTAGAATCCTAGCTACAAGAGATCCCACACTCCGACAGACTTCTGAATTGGCAACGGGGACTGCCTGGAGAGTAGGCAGAAGTCAGAGCTCAAACCCGTGTGGAGCCCAGAAGGTTTCGCATGTGGGGCAGCTGCAGCATAAGCACGCATTCCTAAGGCTCTCTATCTTGCTCTGAGTGACTCTAGCTCCTGCTGACTGCCAGGCCGGAAGAAAGCAGGACTGCCTGAAACCACCAGAACAGGGCAGCACCTGATCCACAGACATCCTTTGCCGCGGGCCCCTCCCAAGATGCTTGTCTGGTTGCCCCCGCAAGAGGGCGCGCACAGCACACCCTCGACTCCCTGACCTGCATGTTTTGCTGGTGGCCTGGGAACAGGTCCAGTCTCCCCCAGCATAGCTGGTGCTCAACCCTAAGGCACCAATGAACAAAGCTGCAGGCCTGGTTCCAGTGCCGCAGAGTTTAAGCATACCAGCCAGGGGTATTGAACTGAGTACTGTAGCCTGAGCTCTTCTGAGAGTGAGAGTGGAGTCCTCACTAAGAGTGAAGTGCAGGTTCGTGTGCCTGCAGAGGAGCTGGATGTTCCTCCCTCCACAAGACTGATCTGGGATGAGTGTAGCCTGTTGGCCAGCCTCAGCTTCTACCTGAGGAAACCACCTCTCCCACATACCCCCATTTCCCCCAAACCCTCCAACCACCCTGCCTGGAGCACCTGGAACAGCCCAGCCATCTGACCACAGAAGAGTTGGGACAAAACTGGTTGGCCAGGCCTGTTCCTCGGGCAGACAACAGAGGGAGACCCAGTTAGGAGAGTGCAAACTGGATAGAGCCCACAACTGTCTGCTGGGGGAAAAAAAAAACCCAAAAAACCCAGACTGTGGGCACCACACCAGCTGCACTTCTGTGGCCCTTGAGCCACTGCATCACCAAACACCTGCAGATATACGCCACAATCCCCTCTGACTCCACCAAGCTCAGAGTACTAGTGGGTCCCTGGGAGTTGTGGGTCTTTTGTTGATGTAAACATTCCATGTCTATGGACTGGAAAAATCAATATCATTAAAATGGCCATACTGCCCAAAGCAATTCTTATCAAACTAGCAGCATCATCTTTCACTGATTTAGTAAAAACGATTCTAAAAGTCATATGGGACCAAAGAAGAGCCCAAATATCCAAAGCAATCCTAAGCAAGAAGAACAAAGCCAGAGGCATCACATTACTGACTTCAAACTGTTACTAAGCTGCAGCAACCAAAACAGAATGGTACTGGTACAAACACAACACATATGCCGATGAAACAGAACAGAAAACCCAGAAGTAAAGCCACATGTCCACAACCATCTGATCTTTGACAAAATCAATAAAAATTAAAAATGGGGAAAGGATTCCATATTTAATAAATGGTGCTGGGATAGCTGGCTAGCCATATGCCATATGCCATAGTCGTAAGTAGAAGAACGAAACTAGATCCCGCCCTATCACTATATACAACAATTAACTGAAGATGCATTAAGGACTTAAATGTAAGATCTCAAACTATAAAAATTATAGCAGAAAACCTGAGATATACCCTTCTCTACATCTGTCTTGGCAAAGAAGTTATGGGTGGTCCTCAAAAGCAATTGCAATAAAAAAATTACTATGTCAGACCTAATTAAACCAGAGAGCTACTGCACAGCAAAGAAACTACAACAGAGTAAGTAGACAACCTGAGAATGGGAGAAAATATTTGCAAACTATGTATCGAACAAAGGTCTAATATCTCCAATCTGTCAGAACCATAAACAATTCAACAGACAAACAAAAAAAATAACTCCATCAAAAAGTGGGCAAAGGACATGAACCAACACTTCCAAAAAGAAGATACAAATGGCCAGCAAACATGAGATAATAATCATTATCACTGATCATCAGAGCAATGCAAATCAAAACCACAATGAGATACCATCTCACACGGTTCAGAAGTGCTGTTATTAAAAAGTAAAAAAAGTAACAGATGTTAGTGAGGCTGTGGAGT
Organism: Mandrillus leucophaeus; assembly: GCF_000951045.1. NCBI lineage: Eukaryota > Metazoa > Chordata > Mammalia > Primates > Cercopithecidae > Mandrillus > Mandrillus leucophaeus. The sequence goes on along the minus strand of NW_012098432.1, from coordinate 897,042 downwards.
AAAGGGAATACTTATACACCATTGGCGGGAATTTAAATTATTTTATCCACTATGGAAAGCAGTTTGAATATTTTCAAATAACTAAAAATAGAACTATAATTTGACCCAACAATCCCATTACTGGGTATATACCCAAAGGAAAATAAATTATTCCACCAAAAAGACACATGTACTGTATGTTCATTGAGACACTATTCACAATAGCAAAGACATGCAATAAACCCAGGTGTCCATCAATGGTGAACTGGTTAAAGAAAACCTGGTACATATACACTATGAATACTGCATAGCCATAAAAAAGAATGAAACCGTGTCCTTTGCAGCAACATGTAGGCAGCTGGAGGCTATTATCCTAAGCAAATTAACACAGAAATTAAAAAACAAATATTGCATGTTCTCACTTATAAATGGGAGCAAAATATTGGGTACCATGGATCTAAAGATGGGAGCAATGGACACTGGGGATACAAAAGGATAGAGGGAGAGAGGGAGCAGAGATTGAAAGCTACCTATTGGCTACTGTGCTCACTATTTGGGTGATGGATTGTACCCCAAACCTCAACATGATGCAATATAACCATGTAACAAACTTGTAGTTGTACCCCCGAATCTAAAATAACAGTTGAAGAAATAAAAAGAAAAGAAAAAAGAAATTTTATCATTTTCAACAACATGGATAGAACTGGAGGCCATGTTAAATGAAATAAGCCAAGAACAGAAAGACAAATATCACATGTTCTTATTCATACATGGGAGCTAAAACAATTGGTCTTACGAAAGTAAAGAGTAGAATGATAGTTACCAGAGGCTGGAAAGTGGATAAAGGCATGTAGGGGGTGGTGAGGATGAAGAGTTTGATCAGTGAGTACAAATATACAGTTATCTACAGGAAATAAGTTCTAATGTTTGATAGCAGAGTAAGGTGACTATACTTAACAATAATGTATTGTATATTTCAAAATCGATAAAAAAAAAAGAGGATTCCCAACACATGGAAATATTCCAACACATAAAAACAATAAACACTGAGGTGATGGATACTCTAAATACCCTACCTGATCACTACACATCACATGTACCCACTAAAAATGTACAAATATGTATCATAAAGGTTTTAATGAAATAAAATATTTCAACTTTGTCTGGATCATGATTCAATCAAACAACTCAGGATATTTATGAGGTAAATGTAAAGTTTTGAATAAAGATTGCATATAAGATAAAATACATAGTTACCACTGACAGAAAATATTTTGAGAACAGGATAGTCTCATATTCTTGAAGTTTCACTCCACATAATTTATTAACTACAATGGAAAAAAAACGATGCCTTTACAAGGGAAAATCTGGTGGACATGGACTTCACCAGATGAGGAAACATAATATCATCTATAGCGGAATAAACTTACATCATGTTTCTCTTAATGTGTTGGATCCATGCAAAAAAATAAAAGGTCAACCAAAATCTAATCACTCAGCAACAATCAGACAAATGCAAATTGAGTACCATTTTGCAAAACGGTTGGCCTGGACTATTTTAAAACATGAATAACATGAAAGACAGAAGGAAGGAAGGAAGGAAGGAAAGAAGGAAGGAAGGAAGGAAGGAAGGAAGGAAGGAAAGAAGGAAGGAAGGAA